>NC_143486.1:51051948-51336420 GCF_027475165.1 Benincasa hispida
GTCAAATAGACGCGTCTAAATGCCTGAGAAGATAAGAGATGGAACGCACTAAAGCAAAGTTCGCATTGTTCCTAGAGATAGGCACAATATTATGCTCGATGCAACCATGCACTATAGAGATATAGTCATGCGGCTTACCACAAAGAGGTGTGCGACGCGCTAGTGCAATGAGCTGGGATTACTCGGGCGATTTAAGATAATAAACATTACTATGCGTTAATGGTTATTGTGTCTCTACTTATTCTCATTGTAAGTCTTCTATTCCTCAATCTTTTTAGTTAGGAGTAGGAATAGTCTGTACATCTATTAAATTTCTTTTTATTTTTCTTTTCATCGCCTCAAACACATTGCTTCACAAGAATTATTGAGTGACAAGTCCCTGTGTTCGACCTCGGATTACCCGAGACACTTGTGTTTGCGTTATACTTGGCGCAAGCGTAAGAAAACCTGTGATAGGAACACGTGGTCATTGCATATTAGTCTAACGCATCTTCATTCTAACGCATGACCTTAGACGCATGGGTGCAAATGCATAAGCCATGTCTAACGCATGAATTCATGTACAGCCCCATCTGTCCTTAATAAATAAAATAAACAAAGCATTCTTAAATTTCCAACAATAAGATACATTATTTGAAGGATATTGATATAAATATGATTTATATTAAATAAAGTAGAAAATAACTATGATTTAAATATTACATATGATGTGATAATAAAACTATAGGTTATTAATATAATATGATAAATTAATTACTATATTTATTTATAATTAAACAATTATGTGATAATTGTGGTTGGTTATTTTCTCAATTAACCGTGAAGGTGGAAGGTTATTTTCAGTTTTGAATAACTAAAGAATAAAATGAAAAGTTTTTTTTTTTTTTTTTTTTTGTAAAAAGGATCGCTTGATTAGTGCATTACTAATCATTTACTCACTAGAAACTACACGATAGGCCTCACGAGAGACTAAGCGATAGAGCGGCATTTACTAAATGATTGTGTGCTAGCAAGATTTACTAAACGATCAAGCAAGAGACTAAATGATTGGCTATATGATTCTCACGAAAACAAGATTTACTAAACAATCAACATTCTCAGTCTATGTGATACACAGAACCTTTCTCCCACTTGCTTAATCGTATAGTTCGATCGTTTCCTTCCTCCATCCCTCTACCAAATTCACACAGAGCTCACACCTCCTGGATTTTCACTCCAAGAATACCAAGATTGTCGAGTGGTTGTGTCGAGGGATTGCTGTGCGTGGATCAGACAGTTCGTGATTACTAGACGATTGGCTAAGCAATATGAACGATAGCGAGAGGTTGTTGTCCAATTCTTCACGAAAGCGAGAGATTTACAGAAGAAGTGTTCTTCAAAGGTATGTTTCTCATTCCTTTTGTATTTGATTACTTAAGCATGTTGAAATTTTGTACAAGATGCATAACTGTTCTTGTATGTTTATGATTACGTTTAATTCTTTCATAATGGGCTAGGAAAGATCTTGCTTCTGCTCACTGGTTCTCTTCTATAAGAGTTCCTTCACTCTTCGCATTACAGATATATTTTTGTGTCCATTGGATATAACCAATTAATAGTGCGATGACCCTTCACAAATTGCTCGTAAGTACAACTAGGCCAAAATTACAATTTTGCCCTCATAGTTACATCTAACTTCTTAAGTAGCACTATCCCTCTAATGAACAATAAGTCATAGTTCAACTATGACCAAATCTCTCTCAAGCCAAGAGACAATGTGGCGCTATAGTGTTCAAGCCTCGGAATCAACCCTTAAGGGAACAATTTATCTTCTTACCTTGACGTCGGGCAAAGAGTGAATTTCGCCTTATGTAGCTATGTTACTAACTACCCATTCAGACGAATCGCCAAAATGGTAGGCTTATTGAGTCAGCAAACTGCCCATTCTCACCCATACAAATCAAAGGACCACCTTCATAGGTAGGAGTTCACAACTCACTCAGGATTCAGGTTGTGTCACCTATGGTCATCCTTGTGAAATGTAAGTCTCGATTATGAATGTCGTTATATAATGAGACTAGTAATTTCGTGGTCCGGTCTTATACAAACTCCTTTGTATAGAATACCTTGGCTCACATGTCTCCACATGAATTATCATGATCAGATCATTTGTAACATTTTACAACAACTGTAACATCTATAAAGCAGGTCGTATTCGTAGTGTCACCAGGATAAGGTATCCAACCTTATCCATCTAATACAGACCATTTAGGTTATCACTTAAACATGATCCACCTGTATGTCTCTACATACATGTTTAAGTTGCATATGATAATCTTGGATGTTAATTTATTGATTTGTGGGTTTAATGCTACTAAATATCAAATAAAACATCTCATATTTTATTAAATAAATAAAATGTTTGTACAATACAATTACAAACTACAAGACCCTACGAGATTTAGGGCATTAACCCCAACAGACTTGACATTGATCCTAAGTGAGTTGTGAACTTCTGTCTATAAGGCAGTCCTTTGATCTGTACGGGTGAGAGTGGTCACTTTTGCCGACTCAATAAGCCTATCATTTTCGGGATTTGTCCACGTAGGGATCCGGAACACCGCTAGACAAGATGGAATTCACTCATTCCCATCTTTAAGGAAAGTAGATGAATTTCTCCCTTAATAGCTGATTTTAGATCGTGGATAATGAGGCCCTCTTTTATTGACTATAGAGAGGTCAGTTTATAGTTTGACTATAAACTGTTTGTTCATTTGAGGGATTAGTAGTACTTAAGGATTTAGATGTAACTATAGGGGTAAAATGGTAATTTGACCCAACTGTAGTTATGAGCAATTCGTGAAGAGACAACTTATTGTTTATTGGTTATATCCATGTACACGGAAATATATCTACAGTGCGAAGAGTACAATCGTTAGTCTTTCGTGGAGAAATCGTTAGTTAATGAATGTTGGTTAATTAATTAAAGAGTTTAATTCATCAATCTCGTATTATTGGAGCTTCCAATATGTAGGTTCATAAAGTCCCTTGTTAGCTCACTAAGGATAAAAACAAGAAATAGTTGTTTTTGGAATAATTTGAATTATTCAAATTATTTTAGGGAATATAAGCTATTAATTATATTAGTATGATTAATATAAAGTATAATGTATATTGATACATTATAATATAGTTAATTATAAATATGATTTATAATTAAAACTATATAATATGTGAGAGATAAATACTTGAATAAAATTCAAACTTATTTATATAAATAAGATTCATATAAATACTATAGGTTAAAATTAATATGAATATGATCTATATTAAACTATAGGTTATAAGAGAGATGTACATTTTAATATCGTTAAAAAGTATATTATATGATTTATTATACAATATACTATATTATATATTATATAATATAATATAAAATTAATAACTCCCCACTACAGGGGAATTATTCTGCATCACATGGATGGGAGTTAAAGTAACTCCTATCTCCTCCATCAGCCAATTAGTCTGTATTGAGAATGCAAACATGGAGCAGAATATAACATGAACAGAAGAAAAATTTTCTAAAAAAATCTCTCCAAAAAGAATTCTCTTTGCCTTTAAAATTTCTCTCTCCCAAAAACGTTGTTGGAGCCCACACATCCACTATTCCTTATTTCCTGAGAATAACAAGGTGTTCCACATGGTGGTGTCCAACGGTGTTCTTGTGATTGTGTCGTTCTGTTCGAGAGAAGTGTTCCTGTGTTCATGACCTTGGAGAGGAATTCTGCGAAGAAGAGTAATTCTACAAAGGTGAGTTTTCTCTTTTCCAAACTCTCAGAAGAAAGCATGCTTAGAATTTCAATATTTATCCTACAATTAGCTTGTTTGCTTCTCTGTTTTTTATAGTTTTTCAAAATGTATTTCAATTGCACGACGTTCACACGCTTCTGCGAGGAATTCGATTCCTTCACAAGATACATAATGTATTCCATGTATCAATGTTATGTAAACACGTTCTAGATCCATCACATATTCTCGAAGCACATCCTGTGCAGTTGAGGGAGAATTCATTTTACAAAGAAAACCAGTGCAGATCGTAGATAGAAAGGAACAACTATTGGGAAACAAGATAATCCTATTTGTAAGGTTTTATGGAGAATTTATACAGGGGAAGAAGCAACCTGGAAAAACGAACAGTTAATGAAAAGCTTAATACCCATAGTTGTTCACCTGACGACTTTAGTTGAATTTCGTGGAAAATTTTTTAAAAAAGGGTACTAATTTGTAAGCTCTTGTTGTTTTCCCTCTTGCTTAGGCCTAAAATTAACCTAAAATTAAATTGAATTGAGTATGACATTATTTAGTGAATATAATTGTTATATTTAATTAATGTCATCAGATGCATGATTATAGGTTTTAATATTTTATTATTTATAATCGTTAAGCTTAATGAATTAGATTAAAATCTATAATCAAGAGTTGCATGCAAACATATGTCTCAATTAATTTTAAATGGTTTAAAATTAATTCACATAGACTTATGTTCAAAATATTTCTAATAAGATTAGAAATAGATTAATCTTTTACTTTTCTTTTGATAGGATTAATTGGAAAGAATAAAAGATTAAATTTATAAAATAATTATCTATAAAAGACCTTTGCCTAAGGAAAGTTTTGTCTAGGATTGGGATATTTAAGCTAATGAAAACGAAACACCCCTACCTGAAAATCAACCTGAAAGGTAAATTAGACAAATATTTTATAAGTATGCAATAAATGATTAAGTTTATTAAGTTTTTAAGAAATATAAATCAAACATTGTTAAAATCTTCAATATAACTGTTATGTTGAGCAAAATAACAATGACTTAGTTAAAATAATTAACCAGATTTACCTAAGTCAATAAACCCTAGGTACTAAACACTTAGTGAAAGAAAAAGAATAAATATGATATATCATTTTTCCACTCATGTTCTCTATAAAAGTTCACATCATGAGATCCATGCTCGGCCTCGTGATACCTTGTTGCATCCTCCCTTGGGAAGGTATTTGTATGGATTAATATCAAGGTGAATGGAGATAGTGTTTATAGTAAGTGGGAGAAGGAAGGGTATCAACACATCCTATGGTCTCCTCCAATTATGTTCTTCCCTGAGGCAGGTAATTGAGGTGGGGCTATACGGTTAAAAATGAAGGGTTACACTTACAAGACAACATTAAGAAAGTTAATAATTTCTTGACCAAATCAATGATAATTAAATAAAAAAAATACAGGAATAAGAGTTATTCTAGTGTAATATTTAATTGAGAATGTCTCAATTCAATGAAGAAATAAGTATATACCCCGAGGTGGTATCTATTCTAAATCATTAAAGTATCATTGCAAAATTAAATGATGTTAGGGTTCATTAAGTTTTTTTGCTAAATCTAATTAGATTAAATGAGTTTTTACAAAGATACCTAATATAAATAATTTGTTTTGTTTCAACTTTTTTTAGTAATAACTAGCGTCGCTATTACTTCGCTTGTTGCTAACAAACTAATCGACAAAAACTACACTAGCTAATAAAATACGATAAACATTGTCTTAGACATCGTTGACCTCAAATTTGTTCTAAAGGAGGAATGTTTTCCAGCCCCTAGACTCAATGCATCATAAAATGTTCATGATGCCTATGATAGATAGAATAAGGCCAATGGTAAGACCCGAATCTGCATTTTGGCAAACTTAACTGAAGTCTTGGCCAAAAAGCATGAGATTATGATCAACATGCGAGATCATGGAATCATTGCATAAGATGTTCAAACAACCGTCCACACACCTTAGGCATGACGTGTGACACCCTCATCCTGAAAAAGGACTCCCTTAAAAAGTAGACATTGGTTTGGAGTGCCAACTTTCGAAAGAAATTTTTGGCTAAGTCTTTGAACTATACCTTCAAAGAAGAAAACTTTCTAAGTGTTAGAGATATAGTAGTTTGGAGTCAAAATTTGACTAAGTGTCCAAGCTATGCTAGGAGAATAAGAGTAGGATTCATAGCATAGGAGAGGAGAACGGTCACAGATGCACAGAAGCATAGTGAGCACATCCTAAGAGGAGGCTTAGACAAACTTGGATGTTTAAAGGATGTGAGAATCTAGGCTATGAGTCGTAGGAACTATGCTAAAAACAGAAAGGGACAAAAGCATGATGGGCGCATAGGGAACACTCATCGACGCATAGGAAGCCTTATTGGATGCATAGCACAAGCATGCGTTGAACTTGGAGGGAGCATACGGCCAAGGAAGAAGTGGTATGCATTGAGTTGAGTATGCGGCCAAGGAAGGAATGGTATGCGTTAAGTTGAGTATACGGCCAAGGAAGGAATGGTATGCGATGAGTTGAGTATGCGGCCAAGAAAAGGGTAGTATGCGTTGAGTTGAGTATGCAGCCAAGGAAGGGTAGTATGCATTGAGTTGAGTAATGATAACTGGTAGAAATACAAGTTATTTATATCATCTTACTTAGAATATGTGGGTAGGAAGGAAAAGTTGTGTCAAACATATTAAAATTGGCTTAGAAACACAAAGATTGTAAAAGTATCGAAAACACACCCGCTGACCGCATTGCGATGGAAAAAAGGATGTCCAAATCTTTGTTTTGCAGGTAACAGGTATCACTGCATTCGACGATTGCTCGTGGACAACAAGATTAACGCATTCTCGGGGATTTCTGAAATTATATAGCTTTTCTAATATACGACCTAACAAATTGAACATGGAGCAGAGCGGCATTCCCACCAAGCCTCAACAGGAAAAATTAACTTTTCAGAGCGGGACCACTGACACAAGAGGTGCTAAATTCTATAAATAGCAACATCAACATTCAACATAAAAGAGGAGGAAACATACAGAAAAAGAGACGGAAAAAAGTTTTGTGCAAGGGACATTCTTCCCTTGATAACTCTCCTGAGAAGGAAGTTCTCCACCACATTCCTCCATCACGCCGACAAGCAAATAGCTCCGATTAGGATCCGTGCAAAGACATTGACACGCTGCTCTCAATTGTTCTTACTTTCTGTTCATCGATTGTTGTTCATTTCTTGCCTTTCATTCATATCTCTATAAGAAATGCTTTATCTTTACCGGTTAATATCATTATCATATTCATCTTCATCTTTCTGTTCACCATAACACATTCATCTTCCATTTCTCTCACCATGAGTCACTAAACTTCCAGGGTGTGGGGGAAGGATTGAGCGAGTAAGTCAATCCATATTGAAGAAGTTAGCTAAGTTTATTTCACGTATGCTCAATTCACCTGTGAGAGCAAAAGTGAAGATGCTAATCCACCTCTTGAAAGAACGTTGATAGAATGCGTTAACTTGCAAGAAGTATTTCTAGAGATGGAAACAACCTTGTGTTCAAAAACGTTCATCCCTGATCATCATATGGTGACGTAGGCGATCACCGAGAGATGTACGCCAAGGAAAGACGGAACTTTAGTTGCGTCCTACACAGGATTGAAAAACTTGCAATATTCTTTTCCCCAAACCCGTTCTCACTCTGATTCTATCCACAAGACTTGTCATCGCATTCTCCCACACACACCTTGCATAACTTCAGATTTATTTACCTGTTTCTTCATTTATCATCGCATTTTACACTTTAGCACCTCACAATCTTAAGTTGGAAATGACACCTCCAAAGTGGGCTATGCGTTGGCTATGCAAGAAGAAGACACTTAAGCCAACATGCAAAAAGGTGTCAGGGCAGATGTGTTGGCAAACGAATAATGAAGGCATCTAGACACACAAGGTGGTGATGGATCAAGTGTTGATGGTTTTGGGACTACTATAAATAGGGTGTCTGGAGGATCTTAATTCTCACAAATCACTCGTGCAAATCAAGCGAAACTAGTGCAGAAGTGTTATAAGGTGAGTGTACTAAGTGATCCTAGGCTGTCATTTAATTTGAAGAAGTGAGGATTGAGGAACTTAACTTGGAAGTCTGAGAGGTCATGAAAACTAGTAGAAATACAAGTTATTATCGCTCAAATAAGTAAAACAATGAGAGAATGTGATGGTAAAATAGGCAATATCATGTCCAAAAATACAAAATTGAAAGGAATTGCGATTGCAAGCGCTCATCGCATAAAAGAAGTTAATTTGCCTATTTTGTGCAGGTACAATATGATGGAGCCTATGAAATTACGATCCAAATGCACAGTGCATCAGCACGCTTGAAGATTATGATTGCAAGTCATGCGATCGTGAGAAGTTTCTTAAAAAGGTGGCCGCATAAAGACCTCGCATCAAGGTGACAGCACAATAAATCATGATGGGATGGAAAGCCGATAACGGTCGATTCCGAATTTAGTTGACAAGCCGTTAAAAGCTACACTGTAGCAAGTACACTCAACTTTCAGTGACCATTAAACGGCGCAACAGAGTAGGGGAATTAATGCCACCCATCATTGTAATCATTAGTAAGAAAAGTTGCTTCACCTTGAAATCTATAAATACCGAAAGCCACCAGTATAAAGAAGGGTGAGAGAGTTCATCAGTTAACCTGTTCACACACATACTCATACATATACATAAAGGACGGAGAGAGAGCAATGAGACAAGAAAATCTAGAAGAAATCGCTCCCAGACAGATCGAAAGACTTCCGGAAAGCAAAACACCAGAGAGAGGGCCAATCCTTGCAAGAGCAAGAATCCACACTAAAAACAGAGTTGAAGTGATAAAAGAGCAGTGTAAAAGGCCACAGGAAGCAAGACATTGCTTACCGGGCTTGCTATCTCTCAAATCCATTTGTTATTTTGTACTCAGTACTTTATTTACAGAAAATGGAAATCTCATTTCAATCTATGTTCAATCTCTCCATACCACGCATGAGTATCTAAATTTCTGAATGGGTTAAGAAGTACTTAGCTAGCATGACTTAAGATTTACATTTTATGCGATCATCTTGTCTTATGTATGCATCATTCATCATTTGGACGTACTTGAGAGAGTAGTCTAAAGATAGAATCTAGGATTGAAAGAGTCAAATTAGAATCTAGGCTTGAAAAAGTCAGATTAGAATCGCATAAGCAAGAAATAGAAACTTAGACATAAGTTCTATTGTTATTTACACATCGCATGTGCCATAGAAATAGGAATGTTTGTATGCAGTCACCTTGATTTATGTATGCATCATTCATCATCGCATAGGCAAGAGTAGAGGCTTAGAAATAAGTCCCATCAACTGTTACACATACACATCGCATGTGTCCTAGAAATAGGAATTATGGCATTCTGCATTGAGAAATGAAGTGTTGTTATTTATGTGTAGCATGATCGCATTACTTGTGCACAATCTTAAGAAATGTTAGCTAAACCCCTTCTCAACCCCTTCATCGCATACTTATTGTAACTCTACACTTTCATCACCCTACGTTCAACTTTGTCGCATAGGAAAAATCTCACTCAAAACACTATCCACTTCATTTATTTACCACCACAATAGAATCGAAGAGTCTGTCGCATATCTAATTCGTAGTCCCTCTGTTCGACCCTGGACTTACCAGGAAACCTAAGAAGACTTATACTTGAGCCTTGTTAGGAAAACTTGCATGATCACTGCAAAACACACATCATCGCATGATCACCGCATAACACATCACAATTACACGAATCATGTTTTTGGACAAATATGAATGTGGACAAATATGAATGTGAATCATACAAGCTTATGTTGCCATAAACTTGTAGACTAGTGAATTGATGGAAACGGAGTGAGGATGCTGTGTTATACTTATTTACACTTTATGCAATACTACTTCTAGATGTATGTGTTATTAATGAAATGCTTGTAGTATGCTATGTGTTGTCACAATTTCCTTGCGCTGAAACTAAGTATAATTCCAGCACAAGTTTCTCAGAGTAATCTGAGGTCGAATACAGGGATTGTTGTCGTTAATGTGTTACATTTGTGATATATGCCACAAGTTTTTACAATTAATAAAGAGTGTGATTTTACAGGAAAGTAATTGCGGTAAAATAAAATTGTGCAGATAAACTAAAGTTGTGTTAATAAAATATAGTGCGATAAAAATAAACCTAAGCTAACGTGATGTAAGATACAAGATACATGATATACATGATGTTGAGTTCGAGACTGGCTGTGAAGTTTATACAAAGGATCGTGGTATGTGATGGCAAGGCTTAATGGATGAATCAGAAGGGGAAAGAATAATTAGTAAAAACATCGCAAGTTTGTTAATTGCGTTAAAGATATAACTAAGGTTCCGCTTTCCCTTGGCGTACACCTCTCAGTGATCGGCCACTTTCTCATATCTCTATGGTGAAACAGGGATGAACGTGGTGAACGTAAGGTTGCTTCCATCTCTAGAAGTACTTCTCACTTTAGTGAACGCATTCTTCCAACCCTCTCTCGATAGGCGGAATGGCATCTTCACTTCTGCTCTCACATGTGAAGATGCCGTCTAGCATGCCTTAGCTAAACATAATTATTTCCTTAACCCAATTAATTTACTTGCTCAATTATTACTAATTATCCAAGGGATTAAGAAAACATCATGGAGAAAGTGAAATATGGATGAATGGAAATAGGCAAAGAGATGGAGATGGAAATTATCATAACATTTAATTATAGAATTAACCGTCTGATACATGGTGTGAATGATAGATTAAAAAGATGAATACAATTGATGATGAAGAGATAGAAACAAATACGGAAGAGTGTCAACGTCTTGACACATATCTAGACGGTGGATTTTCTTGTCGACGTGTGGAGTGGATGAAGAGAAGAGCTTCCCTCTCAGGCTTGCTCGTCCGGTACAAGTGACCTTCGTACAGAGCTTCAACGGTGGGGATCGAAAGGATTCTACCCTGAGACTCACCTCTCGGCCTTGTCTCTTAATTCTTCCTGGATCTACTCTGATTAGTCGCTCAACCAATCTCTCTCGTAGATCAGTATATACACTTTTCTCTGTATTCAAGCATATTTTTTCAGTGGAATGGCCAGAGCTATTTATAGGCTCAGCTTTCACTCTCAAACTTGTGGTCCCCACTTTATTGTTATGGCAGTTCCTGAAATGGTGGAGTGAATATTCCTTCTGTTACGCAATCCATCCCGTCAGAAATGCACAACGGTCAACTGTACACGCGTCAGAATCCTCCGCATTTGCATTGCTCTTTACATCTTCGATCGTTTGCCTGCATGCGGTATTGTTTTTTATTACCCTATGCGGTTGAGATTGCGTTGATCGCTTAGTTCTTGATCGATTGTCGCATGCGCCGTCATTGCGTTGATCTTTTTATCTTGAGCCATGGGCGTAATGTGACGTAGATGCATTGTTCTTTTTTCTTCAGCCATGAATGCATGCGGTGACTTGATTTCCTATGAAACAGACTTGAAATATTCTTTTCTACCATCGTAATGGAGTAAGTGGGTGTATTGACGATAATTTATAATTATCGCATTTCTTAGATAATTTCTTTGACGCAACTTTCTTTTCTTTTGGCCCCAATATCTAAATAAAACAGTATAAATAACTTGTATTTCTACAAGTTATCACACCCCCAAATTTATATATATGCTTGTCCTCAAACATATCTTCTACTAAGGAAATATTGCTCAATTCCTATCCTAAATTTCACGTCGATTGGTTCCTTCGAATGCTCCATCTAGGCACATTACTTAACATCGCAATTTCTTTCTATCCTTGAAAATTCCTAGCAAAACACTACTTTATTCTTCTATACCACAAATTTCTACTAAAAAATACTTTTTAAGTTTTAAAAACAATGTTTACCTCTTCTTGTTAAAACAACTTGATGCACCTGGATGCGGTGGTCAAACTTTGCGTCATTTATTAGAGACTGTTGATCATCGTTACACCCTTCGTTTTGGCTTGTTCCCACGGGTGTCATGTGAACATCCAACTACGGTTGTGTGTCAATCTCAACTTTAAATCTTGAATTTCAGAGGAGTTGTCTCTTGTTTCTTTTATTTTTTTCCTTCTCTTTTCATATTGTGTTGTTCTTGGAAACCTACCTTCATTTTGGCTTGCTCCCACGAGTGTCATGCGAACATCAAACTACGAGCAGACTCCTTTCACAACTTAACTCTTATCAGGTTGGGATTGTTTTTGGAGTTTTCCTTGCGCTGACATTGGAGTTTATATGAAAATTTGTTTTTATTTTTATTTTTTTAATTATTTTTTTAATAATGAACGCATTTTTCTTAATGACTGCATCACTTGATCTTATCTGCTTAAAACTTCCCCACCCCCAAATTGGAGGTGCGCAAGGTTCTCATTGCTTTGTTTCGATAGAATAGACAAACACTTAGACAAAATTTCAAAAAAGAAGGCTTGAGCAGAGTTTTGAAGGATAAAAGGTAAAGTATTGTTATAGCTACGAATTAACTTAGTGTTACTTAGAAAATACAAAGTGTGAGAAATGCTACTAAGTGTATGCATATAACTCATCATGGCAGCGTAATGAATAACGCAAAGTAAAAGATCAAGAACATCGCAAAATTGACAAAGGATGATAAAGACGAGGCTAAGGCATATGGATAGAATTGTTACTTAGTTGTATTGAAAATTAACTAAGTATCAAGGGATTACAATTAACGCAATACAAAAATTTTGCATGTACAAAGAATCAAAGAATTGGCTTCTAGACATAGAAAAATAATAAATGAAGTTATAAATAAAAGAATGACCGCAAATAAAAAAATGTAAAGTTATTGAGGAGGAGGAGGGTCTGGTGGAGGATTTTGTTGAGGTACGCTTGGAGCTTCTTCAAAGTGTAGATGCTGCTGGAGATGTGGAGGCACCATAGGACCATGAAGATACGCTATCAAGAAGTTGAAGTACTCATGGTTATGCTCCACTAGTTGCCTCTGGCTCAGGCGGATCGTATAGATGTTGCATTGAATATTGATCATCACTTGCCTTTTCATCGCAGCATTGCATTGTAAATCTTCTACTCGTTCGTTTACCGCATCTAATCTCTGGTAGAAGAAGGCCTGTTGTTGGGAGAAGAGTTTTTGTTGTTGGGCAAGAAGGGTTTGCATATCTGCTAGTTCAGCAGCTAAGGAGGCAATGGTAGGTTATGCCTGCGATGTTTCGCCGTCGACGTTTTGAGGTTGGGCAGAAGTGCCTTCACCCAAATTGCATGGGTCATCAACATGCGGTGGTGGAAGGGGAAGTTGCAGTGATGATGCTGAAGGTGAAGACGGACCTACTGAATATATGGTTGGAGAATCAAAGGCAAGGAGAAGGTTTGTAAAATGCTTAAAAAGAGAAGAAGAAGGTTGGGCGGGAGGGCTTGGAGGGCAAATTATCAAAGGCAAAGGGTCCAAGGGTTCTGATTCTTGCGTTGGTGAGTCTTGGACTTTCCCTTTTCCTTTGTCATCTTTACATTTTTTCTTTGGCTTGGGTTGTTGTGGCGTATTCAAATCAACGACGGGCCTCTTCAATGGGAGTTCGGGGCAGTGTGGGGAATCTTTAAGGAGCCACCTCAAAATCTTGACGTTTAAGAGGCATGAATTCAGGCATGGGTTCTTTCTCAATGCCTACACCCATTGATAGGCATAAACTTGAGACAGTCCATGGGAAAAATACTGATCTCTTATGTGCCCCACAAAATCTCGAATTTGTCTTGCGATCAACTGGCCCACATCAATTGGAATGTCGCGGCAATGCAATATGCGGCCAAGACTCGATCCCTCGAAATTGTTTTGTCATGGGAAGTCGGGATAAGTCGTCGTTTTACCAAATATACCCAAAGTCGCGCCTTGGAAAGCAAGGTCTTGGACGCCAGAGTTCTTATGCTCTTCAATGTTTGCAGTGCATCTTTCATCTGCTCTTCAGTAGGATCATCAATGATTTTATTACCCAGTGCATCTGGGTTGCTCTACATCAAGAATAATTCATTGATGTCCTTCGTGCTGAAAGACACCATTTGCCCTTTTATTGTCACCACATCCTCGGTGCCATGTAGCCGTCCGTTGTAGAAGTTTCTCACTACCTTTGGAATGATGATGGCTGGGCACTGGCAAAATGTTTCCCATCCGTGCTTCAGTACAACGCTGGTAATCAGGTCTGGTAGTGACGTTAGCGCGGGGAAAAATCCCATCTCCATCAGCATATCATCATTTTCTCTCTTCTTCAATGGACGCCCCTTATTCTATAACTGTTTTACCCCATTCTTTGGTCAATGCAAGGCGGGATTCTTGTCTTTGTTTCCTTTCCCTTGCCTTGCGTTGTTCCTCCTACTCTCGTTCAATAATTTTCTTCCCCTTCTTCTCCCTTATGCGTTGAACGTTTGCTTGGTGCTTCCTCTTCTTCTCCTCCTTCTTCTTCCTTTCTTCTTCTTCTTCTTCTCCCTCTTCTTCTTCAATTTCTTTTTCAAACTACTCAGAGGCCAGCAAAATACGATGTTCCTCTTCGAGCCTTTTCCTTTCGGCAGAATTCCTCTTCGAGCCTTTTCCTTTCTTCTTCTGCCGAAATCTCATTGTTGTGGTGCACCTTCTCATCTTGTAATTTTCTTCTTCGGTTACCTTCTACGATGATGAGTTTTGCTCGATACATTTTCTTCTGCTTCTCTTCCTCCTCCTTTCTCCTCCGGTCCTGCTCTTCTAATGCATCTATCAAAATTGGTGGGTGAATGGTTGACCCTTGCGGCGCATTCTCCTTGCGACGCCGTGTCAAAAGGGTACATCTATCTTCTCCTTCATCAATCGCAACCGTTTGCGGTGTTTCAGGTTGTGCTACTTCTCTTAGTTGTGCTGATTCCTCCCTATCCTCCCTCACGGAGGTGGATTCTCCATCCAATTCTGAGCTCTCAGCCCTCTTTCTCCTCTCTTTTTCCTTCTTCAGGCGCCTCTCTTCCTGCCTGCATTCCTTCTTCACATCAGTCTTCCTTTCCTTCTTCTTGATTGGATGGGCTTCCTCATCTCTTTCAGCCCTCTTCTCTTTGATCTTCTTCTTCTTCTTCTTCTTCTCTTCAGCCACTTCAAGCTGCTGCTCTGCTGTCGCTTCCTCCAAAGCGACCCTGATGGGTCCCTCATAGGATTATGCTTTAGCAATTTCCTTAGGATCCAAGATTGTCAGAGTGTTTCTCCTTGATGCTTCCCTCATCTCCTCCTCCAAAGGCAGTGGTTGGTTCACAACCCCAAATTCGGGCAGTCCTCATTTCTGTAAGTTGCTGAGTATACTCCAAAACACCTCCTTGTCGTCGTGTCTCTTCTTTTCACTTTCAGAGGAGAATGTTGGGAGTGGCGTGCTTTCTAAGCTATGCCCCTTTTTGAACTGAAGTGGTCTGACTGCTAAGGGATTTCGCCGGAGTTTTCCGACGACTCGAGGGATGGTATGTGGCTGGGTGGCGAGACGACAGCTTGCTGCGAGGAATGTCGCATCTCATGCAGTGAGTTGGGCTTTCGAGGGTGATGAGGGTAAAGAAGATGGTTGGGGAGACTAGTCTGCCATGGATGCCGAAGTAAAAGAACTGGGAAATTTCTTTAGGGTTTTGGGAAGGAAGAAAATATGGTATGCAAAGGCTTTAGGGTTTCTGTTTGCAAAATGAAGTAAGTAAACAACCTAAGACGAAGAGATGGAATTTATAGGTTGGGCCTTGATGGGCCCAACGCGGATTCTGCGGGTGCAGGCCTCAAGATACTCAAAAAGACTGTCGTCGCGCGTCTCACATTTATGAAGTTGCAGAGTCATATGTCCTTTCTACTGCAGATTCATCATGTCTTTGGAAGCTGAAGCAATTATACTTCTCAATTTGCAAAAAAGAATTTTCTTTGGTGTTTTATTCGGATGGGCGCAAGGTTAAGAATCAACGCAATGAATTCATCAATGCAAATGCATCTTTGTAGAGGACGGGCAACAACGCATGTATCCCCATAACACACCCCTTAACTCAACGCATTTCTGGAGGACGGGCGCATGGTACTTCTACCAGCGCAAACTACCTCAACATAGTGTATTTTTGCTAAGGACGGGCAAAGAACACATACGAGTGCAACACACCCCTCAATGCAATGCATTTGAGTTGGATGAACGCAAATTGTATCTTGTTGGTACAAGATACACCCATCATCGCAATGCATACCGAGTGTTGATTGTTTTATTATTTTTTTTTCATCAACGCAAGTCACATGGACCTTGCGGTAATAATTCTCTTCTTATTAAACAATCATTCACCAATTTTTTAGAATAACGCATTTAAGACCGAAAAGTAAGGAATATAAAGAGAACACGGAAATAAACGCAAGAGAATTAAATGAAGCATAAATTCATAACGCAATAAAAACAAATTGAATGAAGTAATAAATGACAAAGTTCATTATTGCAATAAATTCTGAAAGGAAGTAAACATAGGATTGAGATATGGTCCGGAAGACAATTTTCTTCTTATAAACGCAATCTACACCTCCGTAGGAAGTCCAGCTTGCCTTCGCAATGTCTTCAGGGACATTGCTCCTTCCCGTGAGATCCAGGGGCTTCGACATTGCTCGGCAACATTCCAGGTGTTCTATTACATAACTCGGATGCCAGCTGCAATACTTGAATCTCCAAGTTTCTAATTGAAGACGCCTACGACTGCATTACCGCATCATTTTTATCCATGTATTGCTTGAGTAGGGCCTCCAATGAATTACTAAAAGTGTTTGAAGAGGATGGTCGATTGTGCGGTTGTCTCTATTGACCTTGATTCTGATTGTGGTGAAAAGGTGGAGGGTTTCCTCGATTCCCTGAGTTGCTATTATGATGGGTACATGGCCCACCTTGGTTCTAATTCCCTCCACAACCGAAGTTAGAATGATTCCTCCAACCAGGATTATACATGTTGCTGTACGGGTTGTTTTGGATTGCACATACTTGCTGCATGTTTGATGGGCACATTTCCACCGCATGGCCTCCTCCACAATTGACGCAACTGATTTTGGCCACTTGTGTCGGCGCATTGCGTTGTACTGATCCTTGGGAGAGGGCACCTTGATTAAGCGCCATCGACTGGAGGATAGAGGTTACTGCGGCCATCTGTGCGGCCAAAGTCGTCATTGTCTCAATAGAGACAATGGCGGTATCATTTATTTTTCTTTCGAAGCCTCTTCCTCCGTACCTATCATCAACCCAGTCATCCATATTCCGCAAGATGCAGTCAAGGATGACCTTGGCCTCAGTGTATGTTTTATCCATAAAACCTCCAGCCGCGGAGGCATCAACAATAGTCTGCGTCAATCTGTTCAGGCCATTATAGCATGTTTCCATCAGGACTATCTCGATATGGGATAATTCTTCACCACTTTTCTGAATTGCACCCAAACGGTGCTAAGGGTCTCGTTATCCATCTGTTCAAATTTCAGCACGTCCTTCCGTCTTCTTGCATTGACTGCCGGACGAAAGAACTTCTTCATAAACCGTTCAACCAACTGATCCCAGGAAGTAATCTCATTTGGCTCCAGTGAATGACCCCACCTCTTGGCCCCATCCCTCAAGGTGTAAGGGAAGAGATATAGTCTGATACCTTCTGAGGTAACGCCCAGTATAGAGAAGTTACCGCACATCTCGACGAAACTGGTCAGATGGGCATGTGGGTTCTCACCTTATAGACCACCAAACTGCCCTGCATTCTGAATCATTTGAAGCATGACCGGTTTAATCTCGAATCTTGCGTTCACCTCAACTATTAACCTTGAAATTTCGAGCAAAAAATCATATAGATTGGGCGCCACATAGTTCCTCATCGGGATGTTGCAGTCAGCCGCAAGAAAAAAAGGAACTTGCGCTGGTCGTCCCACCCTTTGATTCACTTTGGGTGCCACATTATCATTGTTATTATCTGCCATGTTGGCCTTCTTTCGCCTCGCTCGATTCTGGCATGCCCTTTCGCGAAATGTACGCTCGATCTCTAGGTCAACCTCGAATTCTGGATCAGTTTTAGTACTCATAAACCATCAAACTGCTCTTCGCGACAAGCAGCCAGTACAAAGAGATCTATTCTGCAAAATATAACAAACGTACTCAACAATAACCGTTACCAATCCCCGGCAACAGCGCCATAAACTTGGCTAAATTTTTATGTCTTTAAGCATGTGGACAAATATGAATGTGAATCATACAAGCTCATGTTGCCATAAACTTGTAGACTCGTGAATTGATGGAAATGGAGTGAAGATGTTGTATTATGCTTATTTACACTTTATGCAATACTACTTTTAGATGTATGTGTTATTAATGAAATGCTTCTAGTATGTTATGCGTTGTCACAAGTTTCCTTGCGCTGAAACCAAGCATAATTCCAAAGCAAGTTTCTGAGAGTAATCCAAGGTCGAACACAGGGATTCTTGTCGATAATGTATTACATTTGTGATATATGCGACCGGTTTTTACAATTAATAAAGAGTGTGATTGTACAAGAAAGTAAATTGCAGTAAAGTAAAATTGTGCAGATAAACTAAAGTTGCGTTAATAAAATAAAGTGCAATAAAAACAAACCTAAGCTAACGTGATGCAAGATACAAGATACAAAAAGCAAAACGATGAAGGTCAGTATCATCGCTTCCTGGAAATATTAAAACAACTACACATCAATATTCTATTTACATAAGCGATAGATCATATGCTGAAATATGTCAAGTTTTTGAAGGATATGGTGTCGAAGAAAAGAAGCACAGGAAAATTCGCTACGGTGGCATTAACACAAGAATCAAATACTATAATTCCACCGAAGATACGCGACCCAGGCAGCTTTATGATACCTTGCTCAATAGGAGGAATCTACATCAGTCAAGCATTATGTGATCTTAGGGCAAGCATAAAATTAATGCCTCTTTCAATCTTCAAACAATTGAATGTAGAATAGCTGACACCCACGAAGATGACTCTCCAGCTTGCAGACTGGTCCCTAGTACACCCTGAAGGAAAGTCGAAGGATGTCTTGATCACAATCGATAAATTCATTCTACCTGCAGACTTCATCATTCTAGATGATAAGGCGTACAAAGATGTGCCAATCATATTGGGACGACCATTATTATGTACTGGTCGTGCCCAAATAGATGTGCACAAAGGAGAGATCACGATGAGCATCAATGGAAAGAAGCTCAGGTTTAACATCATCAAGGCGATGAAGTTTCCAGAAGATGAAGGCTTATCAGATTCTGACGATGAACACAGTTGCGATGAAGAGTTGGAGTCCGAAGAAGAAGATGAAAAAGAGAGGATGCAACAGCATCCTTAGAAACTTTCCATGTAATAACTGAGACAGTGAACAATGAAGAAAATTTGAATTTGAATGAAGAGAGAAAAACACAGAAACCTTCCTTAGAGCAACCATCTACCCTGGACCTGAAAACTCTGCCAAATCATTTGAAGTACGTTTTCCTTGGCCAAAATGAAACCTTGCCAGTAATAATATCCTCTACGCTACTGGAAGAAAAATAAAATGCGTCGCTCGGTATTCTGAAGAATTATATTAAAGTAATCGGGTGGACGCTAGCAGATATAAGAGGTATTTGCCTGACGTACTGCATGCACAGAATTTGGCTCGAAGAAAACTAGAAAGGCTCTATAGAACCTCAACACAGACTGAACCCTACGATGAAGGAGGTTGTTAAAAAAGAGATCATTAAATGGTTAGACGCCGGCATCACATACCCTATCGTCGATAGTACGTGGGTTAGCCCCGTGCAATGCATCCCCAAGAAGGGCGGAATTACAGTAGTCTCGAACGCAAACAATGAGTTAATCCTCATGAGGACCGTCACTAGCTGGCAGATTTGTATGGACTACCGGAAGCTCAATGCGGCGACGAAGAAATATCATTTCCCTTTACCTTGCGCACTGTGATTTGTATGGTCATGATAACTGCCAGAAATACAAGTTATAAAAACTCAAATAAGTAAAACAATGAGAGAATATGATGGTAAAAAAGGTAATATCATGTCCAAAAACGCTAAACTGAAAGGAATTGCAATCGCAAGCGCACATCGCATAAAAGCAATTAATTTGCCTATTTTATGTAGGTACAATGCGATTGCGAATATGAAATTAGGATCCAAAGGCACAATGCGTCAGCGCGCTTGAAGATTGCGATCGCAAGTCATGCAATCGTGAAAAGTTTCTTAAAAAAGTGGTCACAAAAAGACCTCGCATCAAGGTGACAGCATAATAAATCATAATGGGACAGAAAGCTGATAACGGTCGATTCCGAATTTAGTTGACAAGCCATTAAAAGCCACATTATAGCAAGTACACTCAACTTTCGGTGACCATTAAACGGTGCAACAGAGTAGGGGTATTAATGCCGTCCATCATTGCAATCATTAGCAAGAAAGGCTGTTTCACCTTGAAACCTAAAAATATAGAAGGCCACCAGTGTAACAAAGGGTGAGAGAGTTAATCAGTTAGCCTGTTCACGCACATAATCATACATATACATAGAGGACGGAGAGAGCAATGAGACGAGAAAAACCAAGAGAAATCGCTCCTGGACAGATCGAGAGACTGCTGGAAAGCAACACACAGAAGAGAGAATCAACCCTTGCGAGAGCAAGAATCCACACTAAGAACAAAGTTGAAGTGATAAAAGAACAGTGTAAAAGGCCATAGGAAGCAAGACATTGCTTACCGAGCTTGTTATCTCTCAAATCCATTTGTTATTTTGTATTCAGTACTTTATTTATAGAAAATGGAAATCTCATTTCAATCTATGTTCAATCTCTCCATACCACGCATGAGTATCTAAATTTCTGAATGGGTTAAGAAGTACTTAGCTAGCATGACTTAAGATTTACATTTTATGCGATCATCTTGTCTTATGTATGCATCATTCATCATTTGGACGTACTTGAGAGAGTAGTCTAAAGATAGAATCTAGGATTGAAAGAGTCAAATTAGAATCTAGGCTTGAAAAAGTCAGATTAGAATCGCATAAGCAAGAAATAAAAACTTAGACATAAGTTCTATTGCTATTTACACATCGCATGTGCCATAGAAATAGGAATGATTGTATGCAGTCACCTTGATTTATGTATGCATCATTCATCATCACATAGGCAAGAGTAGAGGTTTAGAAATAAGTCCCATCAACTGTTTCACATACACATCGCATGTGTCCTAGAAATAGGAATTATGGCATTCTGCATTGAGAAATGAAGTGTTGTTATTTATGTGTAGCATGATCGCATTACTTGTGCACAATCTTAGGAAATGTTAGCTAAACCCCTTCTCAACCCCTTTATCGCATACTTATTGTAACTCTACGCTTTCATCACCCTGCGTTCAACTCCGTCACATAGAAAAAAATCTCACTCAAAACACTATCCACTTCATTTACTTACCATCGCAATAGAATTGAAGAGTCTATCGCATATCTACTTAGTAGTCCCTATGTTCGACCCTGGACTTACCAAGAAACCTAAGAAGGCTTATACTTGGGCCTTGTTAGGAAAACTTGCATGATCACCGCATAACACACATCATCACATGATCACCACATAACACATCATAATTACACGCATCAGGACAGCTGGTCGAATAGGGTAGACATTCATCGCATACACCATCGCCTAACGAATGGTGCATGTGCGTACCCATCGCAAGTCATGCACCATTGTAGGCATGGAAACTCGTTAGATCGCACACCGCACAGCCAACCTTATGAGCAATTCAACGCATGCTTGTTTTTATGCGTATATTTTGATTGCCCAACCTCTCGCGTGCACACACCCATTCTCCAACCGTCATGCCTGTGTAATGCATGCATCTGCACGAGGATTGTCGTCTATCTTTGCATGCCACAACCTTGCAGCCATCTTGTATGCTTACTGCTGCACACACTCACCAGCCAATGCAAACTAACCTCCAAAAGCTTTATTTTCAAGAGCTGGACCTATTCTTTTTAGTAAGTTGAGAATTTGAAGAAACGGAACCAAGAACCGTCTAGGAAAAACTGTAAGAAAGCCACAACAAAAGTCTGTGAGTGATTTTATTTTCAATATTTTAGTTGTGCATACGTATATGATGTTATATATATGTATGATTTAGTAAATTTGGCATGATCGAGAAATGTGTCTCCTTGAATTTGAAATTATCGGTTTAACATTGTTTTACTTGAATGATTGTTTACCCATTGCTTTGCTTGATAGCATGTTTATTAGGAGTAGACTGGAAACAGGAATTGTACCTTTCGAAATTTTTAGCGTCTCTCAAGCACGTCTAACGCGATTTTTTCGGCATATGCACATTCGGTGGGCTACATTGGGTATTGGGATTTTTTCCTCACACTTGCATCTTGGGTTGGACGAAACAACCTGGATAACACATGATCATGCCTGTATTGTTTCAGCTACCAGGCTGGAGTGGTTATGTTTAGTTCTTGATATTTTTTGTGATTGTTGCTTGTGGAACTTTTTCAAAAAGAAAGATTTAGTTATTTTAAAAAAAAATAGAGACTCACCACTCACTGAGCTTCTAGCTCACATTTCCAATGTTTTATGTTTTTTTCCCCCAAGTAGCAGAAGAAGAAGTTCTGGAAGTGCCACTTGAGGTTAGGAACTACCACTCTAGTGAAGCAAAACTCTGGATCCTACGACAATAAAAAGATTATTAACAATCACAAATATAATGTAAACCTAGTTAATCTAAAGAGTTGTGATTAATCGGTTTTAACTTTGAAATCAGACACATCTGTTTTATAAGAATTATCTAGCGTATAAGGTTAAATGGACAGTATATATCACAAAAGGGTAGTGTCTACCGTTTTCACGCCTTCTTTCAAGTTCAAGGGGTGAGCTTGGAAAGGGGTGTGACAAATTGGTATCAGAGTAAAGGTTTACATAAAACCTAAGAATGACGAGTATAAAAACCAAGATGATACCAAGTAAGTATCAGAAAAAAGTTCCTAGAAGTTGGAAAATAGAATTAGGCAAGGCCTATAGAAGGTTTCAGGGAAAAGGGTTACAGGAAAACCTGGGAAGCGATAGGAAAATTAATCTAGGACTCGTAAGGAATAATGCAATAAGTGAAATTACGTAGGATCACCTCAGGATAATTTGGAATAAAGTAGAGGCAAAAGTTAGTACATGATATTTAACTGACTTTCGTTGTAGGAAACATGTACCCGAGTGGCAGGCCTTGGTGGAACCAAGAACCCAAAACAAGTGATGCTACCTTCAGCACCAACTTTAGAGAGAATAGGGGAAACATTGAAATAAATAATCCTTACTTAGACATCGATCTGGGACACCAAATCATCAATCAAGGAGTAAAAGCACTCGGAGCCAGTAAAGAACCTAGATATCCCAAATGTGGAAAGAATCATAAGAATCCGTGTTTGCTAGGAATCGACATATGTTTTGGGTGTGGTCGATAGGCCACATTAGGAAAAATTGCGTATCTTTTTAGAAGAAAATATAACAGGTTCTGAGAGAGAACCTATCATAACTACTGCACCTGTAAGCAGCGAAAACAAGAGAGTTATGTCGGAAATAGCATCCGATAGAGATACAAAAAAACTCACACTTCAAAAAGTTTCGGTCCGTCAGTAGGCTTGGTTAGACGGGCCGAAATCGACGCTCCACGTAGAATAATCATTGAATTTGACAGAAAATATCCATGTGAGGTTTGTGTTGGAGATTCTCAAAAATACTGCATCTTTTGTCAGCAAACAGAGCATGTTCACGAAAGTTTTGCAAGATGAGCAACCAGGAACAAATACTAGAGAGGCTGCCTTTAAGAGACTATCCCTTACAAATTAGAAGGAAGATCGAAAAAAATAAACAAATGTTGTAAATAACCTATGGAACTACCTTGTGAATAAACAGGGACTTTCTTATTGTTTTATAGATGAATGAAGTAGGATTTATTATTATTAACTAGTGTTTAAATACCTTGTAGACAACCATGCTAAGAAGCAAGAAAAATCAAAAACCACCCAACACCATGTTGGAAGGTACCAATGTGCAGCGGAAGAAACTAGGATCCATAAGCACTCTAATTCATTAATTTTGGCAGAAAAGAAAACATGCCTCAACAGAAAAAATGGGTTTCATGACATACCTTTGAAGAACTTCCTCTAAGCTTCAATTCAGCTGCAAATCTCCACATGATCTTTTGTAGACCACCCCAAGATCTTCCCTACTATCTTCTTGGAAGATTGAGTAGTGGGACTAGAAATAAGCTGGAATTAAGGGAATTTGAAGAAGCTCACAGCAGTAACCATGTAGTCGAACACCCTTCTTCTCTCAATTTTTTCTCAAAATTTTGTTCAGTTGCTCTCTCTTCAAAATACTCCAAAGTCTTCTATATATTGCAAACATTCATGCAAAGAAATTTTCTGCTTGAGATGCAC
The DNA here is from genome assembly GCF_027475165.1 of Benincasa hispida. NCBI lineage: Eukaryota > Viridiplantae > Streptophyta > Magnoliopsida > Cucurbitales > Cucurbitaceae > Benincasa > Benincasa hispida. The sequence continues at coordinate 51,076,297 of NC_143486.1, forward strand.
CTCATGCTTGGAGTTAATGAAGAGTTAAAGTGGGTTGTTGGTGAGCTAGTTCATGAAGTAAATGGAAAATCAATTTTTCCAACTTTGTGTTTTTCTTTTCTTTTTCAATTTTATCAAAATTTATTTTAAAAATCAATTTTATTTAATAAAACTAAAAATATTATTAATTTTACAAAATTAATTTCATAAATTAATTTTCTTTAATAAAATTAATAAATAATTATTTAAACAATTTAAATAATTCTAATTAATTTAATATCAAATATTAAATTAATTTTTAACATAATTCCATCTTCAAATATTTAAATCATATTTAAATATTATTTCTCCAAATTCATTTAATTCTAATTTGAACACTTCAAATTAACTTACCACGCTATTCTAGAGCTTATCCATTTACGGGCTAGTAGGGGGACTTCGCGGACCTACAGATCATGGGCTCCAACGATTCGAGATTGACTGGCTAAACTCATTAGACCGACCTAACCCCCATTCGTTAACTAATGGGTGATTCCACTAAAGCCCATAGCTAAACTTCTCTCACTGTAGATATATTATGTCCACTCGATATAACCATGATTAGTAAGTTAACCTTTAACAGGTTGCTCGTAATAACGGTTGGGTCGAATCTCTGTTTTACCCCTGACCTTAAGTTCCATTGATCCCCTAATGAACAATTGATTTGTGATCCAATCAACAAATCGAATCCCTCTCAGGCCAATGAGAGGGTGAGGCCTCTTGTTCAAGACCCAGAATTAGCACTTGAAGGGAACAATCTCTCTACTAACCTCAATCGAGTAGGAGTGAATTCCCTCTTGCACCCTATGTTCCCAACTATTCATCCAGTCTTATCCCCAAAATGGTAAGCTCATTGGACAGAGGTAATTGGTCTACTCTCACCATTTGTAGATCAAAGGATAATCTCGAACAAACAGGAGTTCATAGTTAGCTCAGGATTAAGGTTAAGTTACCTAGGTCATCGCTTTGAAATAGTCAGTCTTAAACAGTAAACAGCGTTATAAAGTAAGAGTGACAAGTTTCGTGGTCCGATCTTGCACAAAACTCATTTGCAAAGGACACCCTCAATCCTCATGTCTCAACATGCACGAATTAGAATCATTTCATATATAGCACTTTACAACTCTTTGTAACAAATACAGAGTAGGCCACATCTAATAGTGTTACCAGAATAAGGTACCCAACCTTATTTATATACTATAGATCATTTTGACAATTTACTCAAACCTGATCCACTTGTATGTCTCCATATAAAGTTCAAGTACACATATAATAGTCAAGGGACTTAGGTTTATTGGATTTCTAAGAAAAACAATATTTTCAATAACAACTTTATCGAATTCTCAGAATAAGTTCTAATGTTTACAAAACCACGAGTTTTAGGACATAAAACCCAACACACCGGTAGATTCAATAAGGAGAGTGAAGGAGAATCTAGTCATCCACAAGAGAGATTAAGACAGGAAAAATAGTTTCTAGATAAGTTCACCCACTGACTACAGGAAAGCTTGAGAACTATACAAATTAACCCATAAAAGAAATTTGGAATCGAATGCTTAAGATCAATGGGTGCCACCGTATTTGAAGGAACCGTCGATCCCTCTGACGTTGAAGTGTGGATCACTCAGCTAGAAAAATGTTTTAAAGTAATGCAATGCCCCGAAGATCGAAAGGTAAATCTTACAGTTTTCCAATTACAAAAGAGAACGGATGATTGGTGGAGAGTAGTTAAGAAGATAAGGGAAAGAAGAGGTGAAACCATCTGGGAGGTATTTCGAGAAGCTTTTTATGAGAAATTTTATCCTCTTTCGTTCCGTGACATAAAATGGAATGAGTTCTGACAACTCGTACAGGGTAGTACGACAATAGCAGATTACGAGCTGAAGTACACTGAACTCTCAAAGTATGCTTTGAAAATCATTGAGGACGAAAGTGAAAGGTGTAAGAGGTTTGAAGTAGGACTAAGGAAAGAAATTAGGACACCTGTGATAGCTAGTGTTGCATGGGTTGAATTCTCAAAGTTAGTGGAGGTGGCTATGAGAGTGGAAAGAAGTATAATGATTAAGGAACAAAGGGGAGACGATAGCCCAACAGTGGACAAGAGGAATCAAGTGGGAAGTAAGAAATTTGCTCTTGGGGAGGAAAATAAGGGATTTTTCAAACGAAAAAGAACGTGAAAGTCTTGATCGGGTTCGAGAGGAACAAGTCAACTGGGGAAGCCTTGTGGGAGAAACTATTGGGTTTTATGTCCTAAAACTCGTGGTTTGTAAACAATAAAACTTATTCTGAAAATTCAATAAATTGTTATTGAATATATGAATTGCTTATTTCATTTTAGAAATAAATTCAATAAACTAAAAAGATCCATGACTATTACATGAGTACTTGAACTTTATGTGGAGACATAAAAGTGGATCGGGTTCGAGTAAATAGCCAAAATGATCTATAGTATATGAATAAGGTTGGGTGCCTTATTCTAGTAACACTATCAGATGCAACCCATTCGTTTGTTGTTACAAAGAATTGTAAAGTGCTACAGACGAAGTGATCCTAATTCGTACATGTTATGACATGAGGAGTGGGGGCATCCTGTGCAATGAGTTTGTACAAGATTGGACCACAAAATAAGTCACTCTTACTTTATAATGTTGTTTAATATTTAAGACTGACTATTTCAAAGCGATGATCTAGGTAACTTGACCTAAATTCTAAGCTAACTATGAACTCTTGTTTATTAAGTTTTATCCTTAGATTTTCATAGGTGAGGGTTGGCTCAACAGCGCCGGCTCAATAAACCTCCATTTCAAGGGTAAGATCGGGTAGATAGCTGGGGACATAAGGTGCAAGATGGAATTCACTCCTATCCGCTTTCAGGGATAGTAGAGAGGTTGTTCCCTTAAGTGTTGACTTCAAGTCTGGAACAAGGGGCCCTACCCTCTCATTAGCTCGAGAGGGACTCGGTTTGTTGATCGGATCACAAACCAATTGTTCATTAGAGGATCAATGGGACTTAAGGAACAAGAGGTAATCTTGGGGGTAAAACAGCCATTTGACCAGCCGTTATTACGAAAAACCTGTGAAGAGTTAACTTACTAATCATGGTTATATTGAGTGGACATAATTATCTACAGTGAGGGGAGTGCAACTCTAAGCTTTAGTGGAGTGACCCAGTAGTTAACGAATGGGGGTTAATTCGGTGTATAAAAATTTAGCCAATTAACCTCGAATCGTTGGAGCCCATGATCTGTAGGTCCACGAGGTCCCCCTACTAGCTCATAAATGGATTAGCCTTAGAGTAGCATGAAAGTTAATTTAAAACGTTCAAATTAGAATTAAGAGAATTAGTAATTATATAATTACATGTTTAATTTTCGAATTAAACAAAATTGGAGAATCAATTAATATTTAAATATGATTTACATATTAAATTCATGAATAGAGATTTATGATGGTGGAATTAGTGTTAAATTAATTTAATATTTGATATTTAATTAATTAGAATTAATTAATTTGTTTAATTAATAATTTATTATTAATTTTATTAGAAAATTAATTAATGAATTATTTTTGTAAAATTAATAAAAAAAATTCATTTTTTGAAAACAAAATTGATTTTAGAAATCAAAAATTGAAAAAGATTGAAAAAAGGAAAATCCCAAAAATGGGATTTCTCCACTTTCAAACACAAGTAGCTCACACATTCTCCACCATTTTCATTGAGTCAATCTTCAAGCATGAGATTCTTTTCATGCAACTATTCTCTTTGAATGATAGTCCTGCAATAAATAGAGAAGATTGAAGTGGAAATCGAGCATGCAACATATGAGTTTTTGCTTAAAAACTTGAGGTTGAAGAAGGTCTTCTTCCATGGTGATGCAGTGACTTCTTCTCCAAATTCCCTTTATTCAAGCTTATTTTGAGTCTCACAACTGAATCTAAGGCACCAAGAGAATAGTAGAGAAGGCCTTGAGGTAGTTTACAAATAGATTCGGAGAAGATTTGCAACTAGAATCGAGATTCAAGAGGTTTTACAAAGGTATGTTATGAAACTCTCTTGTTAGTTTATGAGCATGCTTAATTTAAAGCCAAAATTAATGAATTAGAATGCTTAATGATCTTTTAACTTTCGCTACGTGTTTTCAGAGTCTAACAGAAACTACCCAGAACAACTAAGAGATCTGTAGCTAGTGCTAATCAAAGGCCTTGGTGTTCAGATTATGGCAAATATCATTGGGGAAGATGTCCAAAAAAAGTTCACACCTGTTATAAGTGTGGACAAGTTGGACATTTTAAAGAGAATTTCCCCAACTAATCACCAAAGAAGAAGGAAATGCTTCACAAATCATCAACCAAGGGTTGCGACCTTCGGTCTCCGAGAAAGGACAATCAAGTGGAGCAAAGCAAAAGGAAGCTGGTAGACAAAATTAACCAATAGTAATTGTATGCCTTTACACAATCAGAAGAGAGAGATGTTAGGAAATATAAAAGTCGGGGATAAAACCCTAGAAGTATGTAATGTAAGTATGATCTTGTAAAAACCCTTATCTATTAATAATGCTAATGTTGTGACTCTTTGAACATGTGCTAGAAGTGATAGTTAAATTTCGAGGATGAAATTTTTTTAAGGGGGTTGTGTTTGTGACACCCTCATCTTGACAAAGGATTCCCTTCAAAAGTAGACATTGGTTTGGAGTGCCAACTTTGGAAGAAAATTTTGGAAGTCCCTAAACTATACCTTCGAAGAAGAAAACTTTCTAAGTATTAGAGATATAGTAGTTGAGAGTCAAAATTTGACTAAGTGTCCAAGCTATGCTAGGAGAATAAGAGTAGGATTCATAGCATAGGAAAGACAAAGGTCACGGACACATAGGAGCATAGTGAGCGCATCCTAAGGGGAGGTATGGACACACTTGGATGTTTAAAGGATGTGGGTGTTAGGAATGTCCTAGAACTCGCAGTTCGTGTTAAACATTCTATTTTATCAATAATAATGACTTGTTGATTTTGCATCTTATTATGAAAATCCAGTAAACGCATCCTTGGCTATAGTCTGAATGTTGTAACTTTATGTAGTGACATAAACAGGATCAAGTTGACAGTATATAACATAAATAGTCTAATAAGTATATGGATGAAATTGGGTATCTCATCTTGGTAACACTATTGGATGCGACCCACTCTGTAGTTATTACAGGAAGTTGTAAGGTGCTACAAACGATGTGATCCACAAATCGTTCATGTTGACACATGAGAGTGGGGGCATCCTATGCAATGAGTTTGCATATAGACTGGACCACAAAAATAGTCATTTTTCTTTATAACGACCGTTTACTGTTAAAACTGACTATTTCATTTATTATATAACCTAGGTTAACTCGATCTTAATCCTTAGCTAGCTATAAACTTCTATTTGTTTGGGATTATAATATATCTACAGTGAGGGGAGTTCAACTATGAGCTATAGTGGAGTGTCCCATTAGTTAAGGAATAAAGGTTAGATCGGACTAATGAGTTTAGTCGATTAATCTCGAATCATTGGAGCCCATGATCTGTAGGTCCACGAGGTCCCCCTACTAGCTCATAAATGGATAAGCTTTAGGGTAGCTTGAGAAATTAATTTAAAATGTTCAAATTAAACAAAACAAAAAAATATATATTTAAATATGATTTAAATATATGAAGATGATTATTGTGCAAAAATTAATTTAATATTTGATATTAAATTAATTAAAGAAAATAATTTTTGTATTAAAATGGTTTTTAAATTATTTTGTGTTTTGAAAGAAAATGGAAAATTGGTTTTGCATGGTTGCTCAAAATGGAGAATCAATTTTCTCCATTACCTTCATCTTCATGCTCACACAAAGGCCATTATCCTCTCTACATTGATTCTCCAAGCATGAGCTACAAGCCATGTACTCTATTTCTTTTCATGTTCATCTACTATATATAAAGAAGATTGGAGTCATTGGAGGAAGGGGAATGCAGAATTTTTTAGAGAAAATTTTCTATGAAGAGACTGTCTTCTTTGTATCGGCTACTGTGAGCTCTTCTTGGTTCTTCACATCTTCAAGTTGTTCTTAAGTCCCACAACTTTGCCTAAAGCTCCAAGAGCATAGTGGGGAAGGCTTTGAGGTGGTTCACGATGATATCAAGTGAAGATAGTTGTTGAACACACGATATTTTGGAGAGTTCATCAAAGGTATGATCTGAAAACCCAATTTTTAGAAGAGCATGCTTTAGTTTTTGCTAAAATTAGTGAATTTGAATGCTTATGTATCCTCGATACTTCTGTTGCATGTTATTTAACTCTTTCGGTGGGAAGTTAGGCAATAAGTCATGGGAACTATGCTACAAACAAAAAGGGACAAAATCATGATGGCGTATAGGGAACACTCATTGATGCATAAGAAGCCTTGTTGGATGCATAGCACAAGCATGCGTTGAACTAGGAGGGAGTATGCGACCAAGGAAGAAGTGGTATGTGTTGAGTTGAGTATTTGGCCAAGGAAGGAGTGGTATGTGTTGAGTTGAGTATATGACCAAGGAAGGGATAGTATGCGTTGAGTTAAATATGTGGCCAAGGAAGGGGTAGTATGCATTGAGTTGAGTAAGTTTGGGTTGACAGCAAATTAGGGCAAGTGGTTGAACCAAGTGAAGTCTTGGTCGAGCCAAGGATGAGGTGGGCACATGGTAAGACAAACAAAAGTTGAAAATGACACCTCGAAAGTTGGCTATATGTTGGCCTATGCAAGAAGAAAACACTTAAGCCAACATGCAAAGAGGTGTTAAGGGAGATGCTTTGGCATATGAATAATGAAGGCATCTGGACATGTAAGGTTGAAGATGTGTTGAGCGCTGATGGTTTTAAGACTACTATAAATAGAGCATTTGGGGGACCTTAGTTCTCACAAATCACCCGTGCAAATCAAGTGAAACCAGTGTAAAAGTGTTGTGAGGTGAGTGTACTAAATGATCCTAGGCTACTATTTGATTTGGAGAAGTGAGGATTGAGGAATTCAAGTTGGAAGGGTGAAGGGTCAGCTGGTCGCATAGGGTAGACGTTCATCGCATACACCATCGCCTGACAAATGGCAAATGCGTGTGTGCGCACACATCGCAAGCCACAAACCTTCGTAGGCACGGACACCCATTAGATCGCACGTTGCATAGCCGATAGCGTGAGTGATCTAATGCATGCCCGCATTTACACACATGCTATGCTTGCCCAGCCCCTCGTGTGTGCACACCCATGCTCCATCTGTCGCACCTGTGTAATGCCTGCATCTGCGCAAGGATTGTCATCCATCTACGTGTACCACAGCCTTGCGGCCATCCTGTACACTGATTGTCACACACGTCCACCAACCAATGCAAACTAACCTTCAAAAGTTGTATTTTCGAGAGTTGAACCTATTTTTTTTAGTAAGTTGAGAATTCAAGGAAACATGACCAAGAATCGTCCGGGTAAAACTGTAGGAAAAGTCACAATAAACGACTGTGAGTGGTTCTATTTTCAATATTTTAGTTGCGTATACATATAAGATGTTATATATATGTACGGTTTGGTAAATTTGGCATGTTCGGGAAATGTGTCTCCATGAATTTGAAATTATCAATTTTTCATTGTTTTGCTTGAATGATTGTTTACCCTTGCTTTGCTTCATAGCATTTTACTAGGAGTAAACTGGAAACTGGAATTGTACCCTGGGAAATTGTTAGCATGTCTCAAGCACATCTAACGAGATTTTGATGACATGTACACATTTGGTGGGCTACATTAGGAACTTGGATTGTTTCCTCACACATACATCTTCGGTTGGAAGAAACAACTTAGATAACACATGATCAATCCCGTATAGTCTCAGCTACCAGGCTAGGGTGGTTATGTTTAGTTCTTGATATTGTGTGTGATTATTGCTTGTGGAACACTTTCAAAAAGATTTACAGAAAGAAAGATTTAGTTATTTAAAAAAAAAAAAAAAAGACCCACCACTCACTAAGCTTCTTGCTGACGTTTTCCAATGTTTTATTTTTTTTTTTCCCCAGGTAGTAGAAGAAGAAGTTTTGGAAGTGCCACTTGAGGTTAGGAACTTCCATTCTGGCAAAGCAAAACCCCAAATCCTACAAGAATAAAAAGATTATTATGAATCACAAAATATGTTGTAAACCTAATTACTAGAGATTTGTAATTAATCAATTTTAACTTTGAAATCAGACACGTTGTTGTTATAAGAATTATCTAGCATATAAGGTTAAATGGACAGTAGATATAACAAAAGAGTGGTGTCTACCGTCGTCACGCCTTTTTTCAAGTTCGAAGGGTGAGCTCAAAAAGGGGTGTGACATGATGCTCTTAAGTTCATATTCAATAGCAAGATGAATGAGGGATCATATGTTAGGGAGCATGTCCTTAACATGATAGTCCACTTCAACATGGCAGAGATGAACGGGGTCATCATAGACGAGTCCAGTCAGGTAAGCTTTATTTTGGAGACTCTTCCAAAGAGTTTTCTACAGTTCTACCGCAATGTTGTAATGAACAAAATAGTATAAAACCTTAACACCCTTCTCAACTAGTTTCAGACTTACAAGTCTTTCCTGAAAGTCAAAAAGTAGCACAGGGAGGTAAATGTTGCAAGTTGCTCAAAAAATTTCCACAGGGGTTCTAGATCTGGGACTAAGTTTGTGTTTTCTTCCTCTGGTATAAAAAATTGGAAGAAGAAGAAAGGTGAAAAGGAGAATAAAGCTACCCTGCTGCTACTACCTAGAAAGACAAAAAGGCTAAGGTTACAAAGGGTATCTATTTTCATTACAACCGGGATGGGCACTGGAAAAGAAACTGCCCAAAACATTTGGTTGAGAAGAAGGAGGCAAAGAAAGGTAAATATGATTTGTTTGTTTTAGAAACTTGTTTACTGGAATATAATGATACTGTCTGGATACTTGATTCAAAGGCCACTAACTACGTTTGTTCTTCTTTATAGGAAACTAGTTCCTGCAGCAGCTGGAGGCTGGAGATATAACTTTGCGAGTTGGGACATGGCAAGTCATCTCGGCAGTTGCGATTGGGAGCTTAAAGTTATTTTTCAATTCTAAATTTATATTGTTTGACAATGTATACTTTGTTCATCATTTTAAGAGGATTTTGATTTCTATATCTAGTTTATTGGAACACTCGTATAATATATCATTCATTCATGATAAATTGTTTATTTCGAAAATGGTATTGATATTTGTTCAGAAATAAATGAAAATAACTTATATGTGCTAAGGTCATTAGCATAAAAAATGCTCCATAATGTTGAAATGTTCAACACTGCAACAACAAAAAATAAAAGACTAAAATTTTCTCGAAAAGAAAATGGCCATCTTTGGCATCTAAAACTGGGTCACATAAATTCAATAGAATTAAGAGGTTGATTAAGAGTGGACTTCGAAAAGAGTTAGAAAAAAAATCTTTACTTATATGTGAATCTTATCTTGAAGGAAAAATGACAAAACGGTCTTTTACTGGAAAAATATATAGAGCCAAAGAGCCTTTAAAACTTGTACATTCAGACCTTTGTGGTCCGATGAATGTTAAGGCAAGAGGAGGGTATGAATGCTTTGTAACTTTTACATGTGATTATTCTAAATATGGGTATGTTTACCTAATGCAACATAAGTCTAATACACTCAAAAAATTCAAGGAGTACAAGGCTGAAGTTGAAAATTTATTAGGTAAAAATATAAAAACACTTCAATCAGATCAAGGTGAAGAACATTTTGATATGGGATTTCAAAACTATTTGATAGAACATGGTATAACATCTCAACTCTCAGCATCTGGTACATCTTAACAAAAGGGTGTATCAAAAAGGAGAAACAGAACTCTGTTAGACATGGTTCGATCGATGATGAGTTATTCTTCTATACCTAACTCGTTTTGGGGTTATGCAGTGGAGATTGCAACTTATTTTTTGAACCAAGTTCCATCAAAAAGTGTTTCTGAAACATATTTCAAATTATGGAGAGGTCATAAAAGTAGTTTACAACATCTTAGGATTTGGGGGTGTCCAGCTCATGTACTAATGGCCAACCCAAAGAATTTGGAACCAAGCTCGAAGTTATGTCTCTTTATAGGCTACTCCAAAGAAACAAAAGGTGGTCTCTTTTATGATCCAAAAGAGAATAAAGTATTTGTATTGACAAATGCAATTTTCTTGGAGGAAGACCACATTAGGGAGCATAAATCAAGAAATAAAATCGTATTGAATGAGCTTTCTAAGAAACTACTAAAACTTCAACAAGAGTTGTTAAAGAAACAAACATTTCAACAAAAGTTGTTGATATTGCTTTATCTAGTCAAGCACATCTTTCTCAAGAATTGAGGGAGCTTCGACGTAGTGGAAGGGTTATAACTCAATTTGTTCGCTATTTGCATTTAACAGAAATTTAAGTTGTTATACCAGATGATGACAATAAGGATCCATTGACCTACAAGTAGGCAACCCTATAGGTTACTAGTGTATCTACAAGAGAAGAGAGATGTAGATGGCGAGGTACAAACCTTTAAGGCTAGATTAGTGGCAAAAGGCTATACCCAGGTTAAGGGAGTGATTTATGAAGAAACTTTCTCACCTATTTCCATGCTTAAGTCTACCCAGATTTTCTTGTTTATTGCCACATATTATGATTATAAAATATGGTAAATGGACATCAAGAAAGCCTTTTTAAATGGTCATCTTGATGAGACTATCTATATGAGTCGACCAAAGAGATTCATTAAACAAGGTCAAGAGCAAAAAGTTAGCAAGCTTAATCAGTTCATTTATGGATTGAAACAAACATCTCGATCTTGGAATATAAGATTTGATACTGCGGTTAAATTTTATGGCTTTGATAAAAATGTTGATGGTTCTTGTGCCTACAAGAAAATGTGATAATTGTGAATAAGGTATGAATGCTCAGGTTTAAAGTCAAAGTCAATGGGTCAAAGTCAAACAAAAGTCAATCTTTGCAAAAATGTTGAATATTGGAAAATTTAAAGTGTTAAAGGTTGAATTGAGAGCAATGGACTGGTTAGCATGTAATTTTGGTTAACTTAAGAAAAGAAAATGAGAGAGGAAATGGGTAAGGCTCGAGAGAGAGAAAATAGAAATTTTTGGATTTTTGGATAATTTTGGGTTGTTTTATCAAATTATCTTCGTGGTTATTGAAAAAAGAGTAAATAACAAGCTAAAAACACGTGAATATAGTTTAAGTAGGAGCTGACAAATGGACATTGAAGCCAAAATTTGAGTTTTTTGTGTTTGGTCGACTTGGTGTGTGAGAGAGAGAGATGGCTCTCGGGTTCTTCTACTTCCATCATGAAAACTGAGGGAAAACTGAGAAAATTTGTAGAAGAGTGAAGGAGAAACCCAGAGGAGGGCTGCCGATAGGGTAGAAACGGTTCGGTTCGGTTCGATTTGATGGTCAAACTGAACCGAACCAGATTTTTTAAAATGTGAAACCGAACTGAACCAATTTATTGGTTAGAACCGAATTGAACTGCATAGTTCGGTTTCAAATTTGGTTTTAGCATTTTTAAAAAAATCCATGTTATATTCTTTTTTAATTAAAAACGGTTCGGTTTGATTTGGTTTTAAATTCGACTTTGTTCTTTAAATTAAAAGCGGTTTGGTTTTAAACTCGATTTTATTATTTTTTTTAAATATATAAATAAATATATATATATATATTAGTTAAAAATGATTTGGTTCAATTTCAAATTCAATTTTCGAAAGTGAAACCAAATCGAACCGAATTAATTCGATTTTAAATTTTTTTCAAACCGGATCGAACCGTATTTTTCAGTTTCACTGAGTTTTCGATTCGATTCGGTTCAATTTTTAGAAACGGTTCGATTTTTTTAGTTTAAATGACCACCCCTAGCTGCCATGAAGTTTGGAGCTCAAGAAAGGCTTAAAATCAAAGGAAAACCAGAGGTTTAGATCTTGTCAATGAAAATAGGTGAAGCTCGATTTTAAGGCTTGGCTGTGGAGTTAGAGGTGACCTTATGGCTCCAAACTTGTGGGTAAGTAAGTTTTAAGGTCTTTTTGAGTTTTATGGAAGTAATTTAAATGTTTATTGGCTGGATTTTATGATCTTTTACGTCATAGTCTCACTAGAAAATAGGGAAAAACAGGGGTCTGGAGGTTAAAGATAACTGGCGTTGGTCACGCCTACACTCGTCGATGTTGCATGCGTGCTACCACTCACCCCGCACACGCCTTCTGTTCATAATTATCGTGCCCTACTATTCACCCTTGCATGCCCACGGGTGCCCCGCACATACGTCTGCCCTCACACGCACATGCCACATACGTCATCTGCTCATTCACCCATCCATCTACCCCAGTGCTCATGTCTACCCACCAGCAAGCCCCTGTGCGTGCACCCCAATGTCACAATCACCCTTTCGCAAGCTTCTCTTAGTGATTGTGCGACATTTTTTCCCGCTCATGAACGAGTTAGCCAATCCGAACACGGACCGTCGATGGCACACCGAGTGCCTCTCGCAACCTCCACCCCCGTTTTAGGGGAAACGATTTTAGAAAACGGGTTTGGAGAAAAAGGCTTTCGTAAGCATTTTTGAGAATGTGAGTAAAGAAAAGAAAGATTGTAGTAGAGTGAAAGCAATAAGCAACAACAACGGCTTTATAGAGTACTACTCCAAGTATGGGGAAGTGATGATTAATCTTATCCCCATATAGTGCATTCTGAACAAAAAGCCAATTGACACCCTTGCATATGCAAAAGGGTGAGTGGTCACTTACAACAAAAATACAAAGAAAGCAAGCTAACTAAACTAATACAATATATGACATGAAAACATGATAAAAAGGGGTTGGATCGGGCATGCGGCCATGGGCAACAGGCCCTAGACAAGCATGACCGTGACACCCAGCACCCAGCGGCCATCGGCCCTATCCTATGCACACGCATACGCCTCTATGCGAACCATATCCTGCATGCGCCAAGCTACCCATCATCCTACCCATTGACACTTCCCTCGACCATTTGGTGGTTAGTGAACCATTTTAGACTAAATTGATATTTTCTTGATTTTTAGACCCCAAATTGAGTGATTTTGGACTCTAAAATATTTTTATTATTATTATTTTAGGCTATTTTTTGGGGGTTTTGGAAGTAATGAACTTTAAGAGCAAAATGTTTAAGGTTAAAACTCAAAATGAGTTTAAATGGTGTCATGGAATCATTAAGGGTTGTTTAGGGTCATTTTGGCTTCTTGAAGATGTCTGGTAAATCGGTGATCTTATTTCAAGACAATTAGAGGTTTATCGAGTCAATAACAAAAAATAGTAGCCCAAATCTATGAGTGAATACTTTTGAACTCTTTGATATAAATCTTATATATATACTATGGTAGTATGTTATGATTTGTGATAAAGCTTCTGGCATGATCTGTTTTAACATAACTATGTTTTCAATAACCATGTAAATGATCATTCTGGTTTTCCATGATTTCTTCATGATATGGATTTATGACATGTGTTTGTAATCAGGATTTGATTTAAATATTATTTATGAGACATATGATTCAAATGTGATTTGATGATGGATTTGATGAAATACTGAGACTGAAGATGAGTTGTTTTCTATAAATGATATTTATAATGATTTGTGAAAAGTGATTTTCAAACTACTTACTTCTGGTATCGGGATGTGATTGCCTGTAGGCTACATGAATGTGTTTCTGTAATGTCACCATAGTTGTGATGAGATATGTTGATGGCTTAGAGCCATGAGATTGCCTTCAAGGTCACTCTACATGCACATATGATCTTACTATCGATACTATTATTTACCACTGCTGGATGTATTGAATGTGCATGCTCAACACACCTACATGTTCTACTTTACTTATGGAACATGTGTGAGCTCTGCTGGGTTACATATTTGGGATATATCGCTATGGTAGAGAGAGATTTGGGTACTGATTTTGTGTGACTTTTCATCAGCTCATATGTGTGATTATATCTTGTGGTATTCTTGAATTATGATCATGCCACTAAATGAATATAATATATTTGAACAATTTTCACGTAATGAATATATTGAAGTTGTTTATGAAATGTTTTCTAGAATTATTATAACTATTTTAGAAAGATAAATCTTATGTTCATATAAATTTACCACTCATTGGGCCTTAGCTCATGTTTTCTAATGTTTTTGTCCCCTCCCCCTCGAGGTAGCGATCAAGTTCCAAGTGTCTCATGAGTCATCAAAAGCCACTAGTCTTGATAGATATTTGTTGCATTGTATGTAAGGTTAGCAAAAATCCCCACGGGGAATCCTCAGTTTAACTGGAAATGGAGGTCAAATTGGGGATTATAATCAAGTCCTCGGTCAGAGACGCCCACCCCATCCCCATCCCCAACCTCGATCCAGATTGATTTTTTTTATTCATATATACTTTTACAAATAAATATATATAATATATAATTCTATATATACTGTATTATTAATCTTACAAACATTCATATAATTATATATATTATTAAAAAAAAAACAACTGAGGATAGATCCCCACGGGGATCTGTTTCTCCTGGCAGGGAATCCTTGTCCACATCCCCGCCTTCAATTGGTGGGGACGGGGGCGGGGATGGGGGGAAATATCCCCCACCCCACCCTGACCCCGTTGTCAACCCTAATTGTATGTACATGATTTTAAGGGTATCATCATAGTAATGGTAGTTAGAACTTGTGAGTTGCATACCATAGAATGTTTTGTGGTAAACTAACTCTACAGTTGGCTTGTAAATATTTTATTAACAGAATTTTGAAATTGAGTTGAGTTGTGTTCTTAAACTTTGTTAATAAATGTAAACTAATTTTTTAGGTTGTAATTATTTTAAGATTTTTATCTAATGTTTTATAATGGAAACTGGTTTGGAAGTCTCGGTTCAATTTTTTAGTACAGGATATGTTAAGAGTTAGGATGTTAGATGTCGCAGAGAGAAGTGATGTGTAGCGTCTTCACACTTTGTTCTAGGTTGGAGGAAAAATTAGGAATGGGGTATGACATTAGTGGGGATAGTTAACCACCCACGACTCTTCCATTTAGGAGTTTGCTCTTCCCCGATCTAGTAACTACCTGATAATCTAGGCACTACTCTATGTTTATAAACCACTCTCGAGTAACTACCCATATTTCTGGCATCATTCCACTCTCCCATTATTTTAGGTAACCGCCCACTACTTGGACAACTATCCATTCATCCACTACTTCAAGTAATTACCCGTTATCTTGAATAACCATAGATGATCTCGGATAACCACCCATCTTTTAGGTAACTACCCATGACCTAGAAAAACCACCTATTATCGTGAATAACTACCCACCTCGCCTACAATTTTGCTAGCCACCTACATTTTCAGCTGCACAACCACTTTCCACAGTCTTCCAAGCGTCTTCATCATCATCATGTGTTATGCAAACATGCTTAGTGATAATCTTCTGTCTCCAAGCGCCTCACAAAATGCTTACCGTGTGTCATGCTCCTGAATAAGAAAACTCTTAAACTTGTTGAGTAACACTCTTACTCACCCTAGACCAAACGTTCCATTCGCACCCAAGTGGCTTATTTGATCGCGGGTACCAATTTTTTCTAACGCCGCATCTCTTACGCATATTGTGAATTTGCACATCTCAACACCACGATGCCAGTTCATCTCTCTAGCGGTGTGTGCACCTTGCTTCCCTCGCCTTGAGTGCATTACCACTCGCCTAGTGCTGGTTTCTAAATATGTCAATCATGAACTACATTACGATATATATGTGATGTTATGTTATACGATCAACTATAGTCAATCATGTGTTAGTCACGAGTTTTCTTGTTCTCTTGTCAAGTATAACAAGATAACAAGTTTCTCAGGCTGACCCAAGGTCGAACACGGGGATTTATACTAAGAATGATAGAGAAAGATGTGAATGCGACAAAACTAATGTTAAAAAAGTGGAATTGAAATCATGTGATTAACTAAGCTATGCGATGTAAATATCTAAATTAGCATAGGTTACTTTGAAATTGATTCTGAGAAAACTTAAGTAAGCAACAGTCTTAACGCGTGAGAAATATACAGATAAATCAAGGTTTAAGAGAGATCAATGCCTTACCCCTAAGCTTCAACTTAAAAGTTAATCTTGGCTCGCAACTTCTATTCATTGCACACCTCTCGGTGGCCATCCACACTGATCATATTTCTGTGATGCATGAATGTTGTTGCCTTGAGCGCAAGGTTATTTCTATCTCTAGAAACACTTCTTACTTTACTTAATGAGATCCACAACCACTTACCCTCTTAGACAGTTAGTTATAGCTACTTGACTTAATGAGTGAACATAGGCAAGCATTTAAATAGTCATACATTAAACAAACAGGGTAACTTTTACAGAATAAGCTTAGTTCAAGACATTAACCTTCTCCCTCACCCCATGAAGTTAGTTACTCATGTTAGAAGAAAGAATGAAGGTATAAATGGAGAAGACGATGAAGATAACCATGATAATATTAAGATAAGGATAGAGTTGTTGTCTACAAAATGAATAATCTCTTAGACAAAACAACAACAAATAGTAGTAAAGAAGTAAAGGGAAGGCAGTTGGTAGCAATTTCTTACTTCCAATACATGGATGTCAAGGTTATTGGGGATAGAGTGGTTGTGTGAATGGAAAAGGAACTCTCAGACTTTAGCTCTGACGATGCTCTGATGATGAATCAAGATGAAGTTTGGAAGATGGAGGTGAAGGAACTCTTATCAGAGATAACCAATGAGCAAAAGCAGATCATTCCAAACCCCATTCTGAAAGAACATACACATTTACAATCAAATAGCAATAGTTATGCATAAACTTTAAATTACAGCATGCTTCAACAAGAAAATATAAGTGATCGAGTGTACATACCCTTGAAGAACTTTTCTTCTCGTATTTCCTCGATCCAACAATACAAACATTCAATAGCACGAATGCAATGCCTCAACAATATCCTCGAACAGCAACGAGTAACACTCGACCCTTGACCCTCGACCCTCGCAACAAGTAGACACCACACAAGGCTACCTTGGTATTCTCGATGTGAGAATCCAGAAGTTGTGGACTTTGTATGGATTTAGTAGAGGGAAGGAGGAATTGAACGATCGTATAGACGATCAAGTAAGTGGGAGAAGACAGGAGTTTATCGTGTAGACTTGGGTACTCAATCGTTTAGAAGCGAGCGACTATCGTATAGAAAAACTCAATGCACGATCTTTTACTCTCTCAAGCTATCATATAGCTTTTTGGTTAATGCGCGTTCGATTATCAATTGATTATGAAAAATGAAAACGATTTTCATTTTATCCATCAGTTACCATAACTGATTACAACTTCCCACTAAGTTAGTTATTAGGAGAAAAAACTGAAACCAATTATCTCATAATTGATTTAATTATAAATAAATATTATATTTATAACATATAATTTTAATATCACATTTCATGTAATATATAAACCATAGTTCTTTTTCTCCTTTATTAATTCCTCTAATTAATGTATCTAATACATGAAATCAATTATAACCCATATAATTGAATCAATTTAATTGTATCATATATAATCAAATTCTCTCTTGTTAATTTGAACACTTCAAATTAACCTAAAAACTTATTCTCAACATGAATTCATTGAGCTACCAAGGAGACTTTATGGACTTGTAGCTTGAAGCTCCAACGGTATGTGAATAACTGACTAAACTCTTTAATCACGATTTTCACTATCTGTTGACTATCGGGCACTCCACTGAAGACCGAAAACTGCACTCTTTGCACTATAGATTTATTTTTGTGTCCATAGAATATAACCAATCAACATTATGATGACCCTTCACAAATCGCTTGTAAGTTCAGCTAGGCCAAGTTAAAGTTTTTCCCCTATAGTTACATCTAACTCCTTAAGTACCATTGATTCTTCTAATGAACAATACATCATAGTCCCACTATGAGTAAACATTTCTCGGGCCATGAGAAGGTGTGGCGCCACATTGTTCAAGCCCCGGAATTAGCCCTTAAGGGAGCAATTTATCTGCTACATCTGCTTCAGGGAATGAGTGAATTCCATTTTGTGTAGCTGAGCTCCCAACTCCCCAATCAGACGAATCCCCAAAGTGCTAGGTTTGAGTCGGCGATCTGGCCACTCGCACCTATGCAAATCAAAGAACTGCCCTCATAGGCAGGATTCACAACTCACTCAAGATTAAGGTCATGTTACTTATGGTTATCCTAGTGAAATAAAAGTCTCTGTCATGAACGGCATTATATAATGAGACTAAACATTTTGTGGTCTGGTCTTATACAAAATCCTTTGTATAGAGTATCTCCACTCGCATGTCTAATACATGAATGGTCGGGATCAAACCATTTGTAGTACTTTACAACACTTGTAACATTTACAAAGAAGGCCACACTCATAGTGTCACCAGGATAAGGTTTCCCTCCTTTATTCATATACTACAGACCATTTAGGTTATCACTTAAAGCATGATCCACTTGTATGTCTCCACATACATGCTTAAGTTACAATACCAATCAGGTCTTAGTTTATTGGTTTGTAGTTAATGCAATTAAAATATCTCATATTTCATAGACTGTGGTAAATAAAATATCTCATATTATTACATCACAAAGAATTTGTTCATACAAGTGTTTACAAACTACAGAACCCTACGAGATTTAAAGCATCAACCCCAACAGGAGATTATCTCATTAAAATCTCAAAATTTCTCTCTGTCTGTATGTATTTCTCTATTACTCATGGCCGTCAAGGCTCTATCTATAGAGCAAAGCACTGGCAATTATTAGGATTCTTGCTATGACTAGTCGTCATCATCTGACGTGGTAGATGAAGATGTTTGCATTGCAATCATGATCAAAATTTTGGATACTTGACAGAAGATCCGCCGGTATAGGCTTAGAGATCCCAAGGCATGCGATAAATTGTTCGTTCATCGAGTAGGAGTTCAACGCATGCAACAAAGTCCTGCGATTAACTGCAAAATAGACACTTTTGGTGCAATTTACTCATGATATGAGGTCAATAGGAAACTTAGTGCACTTCAGCACAAGTATAATATTCAACATGAATTCCTAGCCTAATCAATGCATATTTCCCTATTCTATCCTCATCATTCTAAGTAAAAGGCTACGATAACTTGTATTTCAACAAGTTATCACCTATGCCACACCTCGAAGCGCTTGTATGTGCAACTATCGTTGTGTATCGCACGATCCCAATGTGTTGCAAGTTTCTACGCTAGTGTCATGCATGTTTGTTGGGTCGCGTGCCTTGCTCACGCCATGAGTGCATGCCATTTGGTACCTTTGCATGTGCCTCATGCACACCAAGTGTCATGCTAACCTCTTAGCATATTGCATGGGCAACCTACCCCCGGCATGCTAACCTTCAACTAGCTTATTGTGCACCACTCCACATCTACACGTCTCAGCACCATGGACACTTATTAGGCCAATCTTTTGTTAGTTTTGAGTGTGCTCCTCGTCCACTCGACATGGTCCACCTATCTATGTCATATGCTTTTAGACTTGGGGGGTCTAGCATTATGCTACTTGAACCTCCAAGTAGAAGAAATAGATTTTATAAGTGTGTGAATCATTTTCTTTAAACAAATGAGCTGAGTTTCATATATCAAGTAGCGTTCGGTATATGTCTAAATATAATGAAAAAATAATAAACAATGTTCCTTCCAAGTTTTAATAACATTTTTTTTTATTGAATGACTTAATTTAGAATTTTTAAAATATTAAAAATAGAATTGAAGATACTAAGACCCCTTTTCATAACAATTTGGTTTTTTATTTTTGGTTTTTGAAAATCTATTTTTAGTTTTCAGTTTTCTAAAAACAAAAACCATATATGGTTGGTTACTATTTTTGGTTTTCTGGTTTTTAACATCTAAAAACTAAAAACATGTTTAGTAATTGTTTTTGTTTTTCTTTTAAGTTGAAACAAAACTTATGTTTTTGTTTTCTATTTTTAAAATTAAAATAAAAACAAACTATGTTTACCATTACTCTTCATCTAATATATGCAATTATAAAATTACAACCTTATTTTATTCTTTTTTTTAAAAAAAAAAAAACATATTGATAAAATAATATCAAAATGTTTTGATTAATCACAAACAAAATGAAAAAAAAAAAAAACGAACATATCAACAAAATACAAGAAAAAAATTTCATTTTTATAAGAGCATATTAATTATAGGAGTAAGAAAATGTTAAAAATAATTAATTTGAACACAACAAATCCACGTTTTTTCTTCAAAACAATTTTGTTTTCTCTATGGTGTTCAAGGTGTCATGAACTGTCTTCTAGGATAAGACAGATTATTAACCTATTGAAAGCAACACTTTAGACACAAGACTCAACAGACTCCCGTGTGTGAATAATTGTAGGGTTGACTAGATAAATAGTAAAATTTAAGTTTTCATTTGGATAAATAGCAAAAACTTTTTTAAATTAACAAAATTGATTATAAAATTAGAAAATAATGATTAACAATGGTCAAAACTAACCCCACATGGAATTCTAAAGATGTGAGAGTTTCAAAACCATTTGAAAATAACAAATACACTCTACCTAGACAAATATTATACACTACACAATGCATTCTAACAAAGTGTCTAATCCACGTGTACAAGAAATAAACTGTTTGCTTCAATACAGACTTGCTCCTAGAAAGTAAACCTACTCTAGTGGAAATACAAGATTGAAAGAAATCAAAATCTTGGAAATCAACGATTTCAGGGTTGCCCTCAAGAGGTTAGGAAGAATGATCAATGTCTGGTAATTCATTATTTAAATACAGTGTATTTTCAGTGTTCGGGGTAACAGATGAGACTTGGTCAACAACTACACATAAATCAATTTGGGGGGACTCTGATGGAATGGACATAAACCACAAAATATCTTTATCTTTAACAATCCTAATAAGATTCGAATTGGCAGAACCAATCTGGTACATTGTCGAATGAGATGTAGTTAACTCACTGGAGGAAAAAAGTTTATCTTGGATATATTCCAAAAATTGTTGGAACCATGAATTTGATGGAACATGCGCCTCAAAATTTCGAAAATCATGGTATTGAGAATTTTCATCTCATCGACCATCAAAGAGGAGCCTAATTTGTTGTTAAAAAAACCACAACAAAACCTAAATCAATAAACAAGTAACAAAAGTTATGGCCATTTTTTTACGAAGTGATTTTTTTTTTTCCAAATCGTTAAAATAATAGCAAAACAATATATAAAACTAATTTATTAAGAATATGAGAATATATAGCTAATTTATTAAGAATGTATGTATAAAATTATGAAAAATAATTCAAAGATTTGAATAAAATTGAATATTTATAAAATAATGAAAAACCATTCAAATATTTGAATAAAATATATGGATAAAATAAAATTTAATAATATATAAATATTTAAAATATAAATTTAGTAGAAAATTTTGGATATTTAATTGAGGTGAAATTAATTCGAAAAGTTGTTAAACAAAATCTAAAATAATAATAAAACATGAAGATTATGTTAACTACATGAGCAAAATAGGAGAGCGATTGTTGTTAAGGAATATCAGCAATTAGTCTGTATACATAACTTGACCCTATTTTTTATTCTACAATTACCTGCTATTTGTAGTTTTTTCAATTTGGGAGACTCTGACATCAACCACAAAATATCTTTATTTTCAACAATATGAAATATAGTTGACTCAGTGGAAGGAAAAATTTTACCTTGCATATATTCCACAAATTGTTGGAACGGTAATTCTCATCCCATCGGCCATCAAAGATGAGTTTAATCCATTGTAAAGCCATAGTAAAAACAGTAACTTGTTAAAGAAACCACAACAAAATCTAAATCGATGAACACTTGGTGTGGGTAACAAAAATTTGGCATTTTTTTTATGAAGTGATATTTTTTTTCCAAATCGTTAAAATAATAATAAAAACAATATATAAAACTATTTTATTCATAATATAAGAATGCACAGCTAATTTATTAAGAATGTATGTATAAAATTATTAAAAACAATTCAAAGTTTTGAATAAAATTGAATGCGTATAAAATAATGAAAAACCATTCAAAGATTTGAACAAATACATGGATAAAATAAGGGGTAATAATATATGGATATTTAAAATATAATTTGGTAGAAAAACCTGTATATTTAATTAAGGTGAGATTAATTCGAAAAATAGTTAACAAAATCTAAAATAATAATAAAATATGGAGATTATGTTAACTACATGAGCAAAATTAAGAGAGCAATTGTTGTTAATGAATATTAACAATTACTCTATATACATAACTCGACCATGTTTTTTATTCTACAATCTTTATAGTTTCATCAACAACTACGAAACAGAAAAGAGCAAATCAATTTAGAAATTTGTGGTCATGTGCATGTCATGAGAGTTGTCATAAATCTTATTCTTAGACGGTTTTATCATTTTTGGAATGAAATGTTAAATTTTGCCATAGCTCTTCCCTATAATTGTATATAAAAAAGTTGTGGTTTTCTATTTTTTTTTTCTTTCAAAACTAATTTTATTTATAGCTTCTAACTATTTTAAATATGGAATTTCAAATTGTTTAAAAAATTTTAAGTTTTTTTTTTTATAATTGAGAAATGAAAATTGATGTAAAACTGAAATTCAAAAGAAGAAAATATTTTCGACCATTTAATTTCATATAAAATAGTAAAAATTATTATGATAAAATAGAAATAAAATAAAAGTGGAAAAGAGTTGCAAGGCATAAGAGTTGAACCCAGGGATTGAGAGATAGCAAACAAAGACCTTGACTTGACTTGACCATTAGATTACCCAAAGCTTCAATTTCAATCTCATACAGGCCCATCTTTTTTAAATAAACGAAAACCCATTTTTTAAAACGATTTTTTCGTTTTTGGAATTTCTTAAGTTCGGTTGGGTAACTCTTTTTTTTTTTATTTTTAGTTTTAAAAATTTAAATTTCTAAACGCAATTGTTTATTTGTTATTTATTTTTTACCAATATTTTTAAAAATCAAAACCAATTTTTGAAAACTAAAAACATTGGTTTTTTATAAACATCTTTTTTAATTTGACTAAGAAGTCAATTTTTTTACTTAAGAAAATTAAAAAAAAAAAAAACTATTATAATAAATTGAGAGGTTATATGTTTAATTATCAAAAACTAAAAATAAAAAATCCAATAGTTACCAAACAGAATTTTAACATTTTCAAAAATATTTTTAAAATTATAAAATAAAAAATTCAATTGGATAATAAACATATCTATTTTTTAAAACCTAAAAACGAAAGACCAAAAATAAAAAATCAATTGATTATCAAACAACCCTTAAATGAGTACATACTAAATTAAGAATGTTAAAATATACCAAATACTCCTTAAATTTGAGACGAATTTCAACTATACATATAAATTTTAAAATATTTCATTTTTAACTTTTGAACCCGGAAATTGTTATCCAAAAAGTGTTTTTGGAGATCTTTTCCATCAAAATAAAAGGGTGGTATGGTAGCTAATTAGAAGACATACATAACATTAATTACGACTTAGTTTTAACTATATCATACTAAGGTCATTGTTTTTTATGACATCTCTATAACTTTTCATCTCATTCAATGGGTAGTGAACCTAATGGAATCTAATAATCATCAATTTGAGCAGGCTCCCCATTCTTTGATTCATCCTCCCTTCATCAATGAGAACCCCTTGCTCCTTTCCTGGTTGGTCAACCCTTCTCTCAGGTTTATATAAGTTGAACTCTGATACAACTTATTTAGATGGTGAAGTGGGTGTCAGTGGCATTATTTGTGATTCGTGTGGTGATGTTAAGCTCGTTATGGAAAATCATTTTCCTTTGACGAGCTCTTGGATTTGGTAGAGGTCATTGCCATGTTTAATGGTGTTTCTAGAGCTCTTGAGGCTAGTATTTTCCTACTATGGGTCAAAATTGATTACAAAATTCTTTGAAATATTTTGGTTGAAAATTTTAGCTTTATGAATGAGGTACAAGCTTTTATTGATGCTCCAAGAGATTTCCATCTTAGTGGCTCTATCCTTGGTTTCCTTTGGATTAATCACAAAGCGTAACTCCGCCATTCATGATTTAACTATCCATGTTCAATGTTTTGAATACTTGGTTGAGTGGATTGAAGACCATCCTCCATGGACGAATTTTGTCTTTTTTTTATTTATTCTATTCTTAAGTTTCTTCTATTTCCATTGTACTAAAAATAAAAAACTAAAGTCATCGTTACATCACTTCAACTTATATTATATCATTTTATGTCATTTCCAATATTATTCAAATAATTAGTTTTTAAATATTAAATTTGAAAGAGATTTTGTATAATTTAACTAGTTTAAGAATGACTGAAAAAGTGAGAGAGCCATTTTATTATATTTAGTCTAAAGTTAGTAAAAAAAAGAATTTCAGGATGTGTAATATGATAAGTGGGAAATCCAAATTTATGGATGAAAACTTTAATTTTCTTTCTAAAAAGAAAATATATAAACAGAGAAAATTTAAATTTAAGAAGCACAGAAAAATCCAGATGCTTGCCTGCCGCTGCCCTGTGTTTCCCAAAACCATTCCAAAAGGCTATAAATCTGAATGTCGGTGGAAAGATCCCTACCGACGAAACATAAATTCAAGTCACCATCTCCACCGTACACGTGGCACTAATCTCCAGGCTTGGCCCAGCCTGGCACACTCCCCACTTACTAAATTTTAGTCCCAACATTATCCTTGGACCATAATGCCTTCCCACTTTTGATCAAATTACTAAAAATGCCATTCCAGACTGTTTTCCTCTTTTTTCTTCTTTTCTGAGTACGTGTTTTCCCCATTCGCCGGGTCAAACTCAACTGACAATCTGTAATATGATAATATTATTAAATAAATGCTATTAATTACCATTTCCTTAAATTAGAAATTTTGGTTACCTTTACCAAATTGTAACAAAAATTATACAACCATATTCAAATTTTATTTAGGAATAAATTGTAATAGCCTGAATTGCCAATGTAATTAAATTATTTTTTATTGTATTGATTTCAATTTATAAATTTTGTCACAATGTTACTATTACCATTTTATTCTCACAAATAATGGGATAATAGTAACAATAAAGGTGTCAAAGTTCATAATTTTTCTTTTAGAACAATAATAATAACAATAGCTATAATGATAACGGTAGTAATATAATATGGTTTTTAGATGTAATTGGATTGAATACGTTGCATTCATCAATTAGTTTGTGTTTTTTATTATACATTTGGAAGTATGCCCGATATATGAGTTGAACTCGTCAATTAGTTTATGTTTTTTTATTACACATTTAGAAGTGTGCCCAATGTATCATTATGGATGTTGAACACAAGTAAACTATACCAAAGGTAATTAATTGTATCTATTTTTTATATTACCATTGATTTATTACCTTTTTACTGGAGTAAATGTCCCTTTAATCTTATAATCATAGAAATTAGAATTTAGAGTTCTTCGGGTTTAATAAAATTCTCTATCATAAGGATTATTATGAAAATTTTATTAAATCATAAACATTAAATCCAATTTTTTTTCCAAATTATAAACCAAATTCCCTTTTTCTTTTTTCTTTTTTCTTTGTTTCTTTCTTTTTCTTTTTCTTTCTTTCTCTTTTTTTTTTTTTTTTTTTTTTGGCCAAGGTTTAGAAAATTAGGTTTCCAAAATGCAAAAATGTGTCATCTTTACTAAAAATTTGCTCTTTTTCATTCTTTTTCTTTTTTTCTACTAAATATATATCTCTAGCATAGTGCAACAGTTAATTTACATTTCTTTTCTTGAGATCATAAGTTTAAATCTTCATACTTTATATTTCATGTACTAAAAAACAATAATCGAACTAGTGTTAAATTCTTCTATCATGCATATGACGATATAAAATTAACAGTTACGTTATTCTAATTCCTCATATTTCTCTTCATGTAATTAATCAATTCAACTTTATTTTTTAATTTGAAACATACTCTGTCAACTTTTTTGCTACCTAAAAGAAACAATAATTGTCACACATGAAAATTTTAAACTCTACTAAGAAAAATAATCTGGTAGATTTGTCCAATCTCTCTCCACAATTATTGGAAGCATCATATTTAGGACCAAAATAATATTGTATAGTGATTAGTTAATTACCCCGCTATTGAAATAGAGTATTATATGTTTCCGAGGAGTGATACACACTCAATTTTACATAGTAAATTATGATCTAATTTTTCATCTCAAAGTAAAATATATTTGTTTTGACTCCAATTTTAGATTATCTCAAGGAGTAAATTCAATTACTAATTTGAAAAGAATCTATCTCATTAAAATTTCAACCTTTAACTTTTGATGACATGTCAAATATAGAGATACAAACCTTCAATTTCATAGTTAAAAATATATACTTTAACCAGTTGAATTACACTCGAATTTATGCTAATATTTGCTCTAGTCTTAACAACTTTGAAATTATAATTTAATCTAATATAATATGAATACCAATTTCCTTCCAAATGTACTAAAAAAAAATCGACCCAAAAGAATATTTCAATTAAATTCAATCATACCTTAAATTTAGCAACATAAGAGTATTATATATATGAATTAGAAAAATTGTGGGGCCCGATAATTTCGGGGAAATCTGCTGATTCTATGCTTGTGATTGCAGTTTTGTTTTGTTTTTTGTTTTTTTTTTTTTTTCCTTTTAATTTATTATATACTTTTCGTGCGTGTTAATGTTTTCGTGTAACATATGCTTGTGGCACGTGATTTGTTCCAAACGTCCACTTTAACAGCCTTATTTTACGTATTAATTTTTTCCGTCAGAAAATTTGTCATTTTTATCTTTTAAATTTAATTTATTGCCTTCGAATTATCAAAAGATAGTCTTAAAGTTAATTAATTACGATATTGTTCCCTAAAAAGGTAGGATTATTGTTATGAAATTATCTTATTTGAAAAATCATTGCAAATTTGCCTTTTTAATTATTTGGTAGAAAGTTGTCTACAAAATAATCCCTCAATCATAAATGTCACTTGATCTTAAATCAAGTTTGTGTTACATGAAGTTAAGAATTCAAACTTACTTTTAGCACAGGAAATTCTTTATCATAAGTTATAAATTGTATGTTTATATATGCTTATGATAAAAAAAATTAAATATTCAAATTTTTGTATTTGTATTAGAATAAAGTTTACGGAAGTATAACCAACAAATAAAGGGAAGAAACACCAACTACCTTTTTAAATTTCGATTTTTTAACGAAACTATATATTGATATGAACTATAAATATTACAAATTTGTTAACCCAACTAAATTAGTTTGTTCACAGAGTTAGGTTAACACAATAATTACATTGATATAAGCTTTGGCACACCTACTTATTCTCTTTTCCAATAATTGAAACAATGATTATTGTTATTATTCTTTTTTTTATACTTAAAAGAACATAATTTGTTGGCCTTAAACAATAATATTTTTGTCCACCCTTGCCAACCATGACCAATTATGATTGTTTGTTTTGTTTCAAATATTTACATCTTTAGCTTCAGTTGTCACTAAATAATCTTTATGTTAATGTCTAATAATTGATTTTTTAAACAAATTAAGGAATTACAATTGAATTCGTTTCATTATTTTTACATCATAATTAAAATTAATTTTATACACTTCATAATTATTTTAAACTAAATAACATACATTAATACCGAAGTTTGAAGTGAATATTTAGTGAAACTCTTAAATATAAGAACTATATTGAAATAAAACTCAAATTTCAATGATAAAATTAAACATTTTAACACTTAAAAACTGAATTGAAATCAAACTTAAAACTTAAAAGTCTAAAACTATAACATTTTGAAATCTAAGGACCAAAAAGTTATTTTTTCCCTTATTTCTAACAATAAAATATGAGTAATTGTTTTAAATGATAAATTGCTAAAAACATTTTCAAATATGACAAAATGTCACCGTCTATTAGTGATGGTATAGACTGTGATAGACATCTATCATCGTAGTCTATTGTTATTCATCTCTAATAGATAATTATATTTTACTATATTTGTAAATAATTCACCTAATTTTTTAAATTATAAAATACCTTAAAATATTGTACTTAGACAATGATATCATGAAATCAATGCATATAAGGTTTTTTTTTTTTTTTTAAAAAAATAATATATGGCAAGATTTAAATAACAAATCTTTTAGTCACTAAATGCTAGTTGAGGTCATGGTATTAACTTTTCGTTGACATGTCAATATTTCCACGTTTTCGTGAGTTTGATATCGACATGAGAATTTCATTATATCATACAAAATTCATAAAACATGAAAAAGTAAGTAATAAAATATCACTAACATAAATATAATATAAATAATAAACATTTTAATTTATTTAAAAATTAAAAAATATTTATTTATTAATTTAAATTAAATTAATTTTTTTTAATTTTTATAATTTTTCTAAAAATATCTATCAAAATAGATTTTCTGTCAATATTTTTATCAAAATATATATAAAATTAAGATGTGGATATTTCTGTTTGATCTATATTTTAAAAAATTGGAGTAGGCTGGCTTGAACAAATGCACATCAGTTAGAACAGACGTGACTGACGTGCTTACGAGTAAATTAAAAAAGAAATAAATATTAAAAAGAAAAAGAAAAAAGAGAATAAAACGTGGGCCGCTGTGAGTCAGAAGGTGGAAGGAAAAGATAAAGAGAAGAGAAGAAGAAACGGGAGTGAGTGGCTTTATTGTAATAATCTCCATTTCTATGCCCAAATTGTTGTTTTTAAGCCCTCTCTCTGGTCCCATCTTCTTCTCCAACTCCCAATTATTACTATCGCCATTGTTTTATCACTCACTTTGCACCAATTCACAGAAATTCAAACCTCTCTCTCTTTCTCTCTATTGTAATTCATAATGCTGCAGCAGCTCTCCCGCCCCGCCGCCGCCGGGACTTTGGTCCTCGCCGTGCTATTCCTTGTCATCTCCGACGTTACGGCTCACAACATCACGCATCTTCTAGAGAAGCACCCGGAGTTCTCCACTTTCAACCACTACTTGACTGCCACTCACCTTGCGCCCGAGATTAACCGGAGAACCACCATTACTGTCTGCGTCGTCGACAACTCCGCCATGTCTGAGCTCTTGGCTAAACACCTCTCCATTTACTCCGTCAAGAACACTCTCTCGCTCCATGTCCTCCTCGACTACTTCGGAGCCAAGAAGCTTCACCAGATCACTAATGGAACTGCTCTTGCTGCGACTATGTTTCAAGCCACTGGCTCTGCTCCTGGTTCTTCCGGTTTCGTTAATATCACTGACCTCAAGGGCGGGAAGGTAGGGTTTGGCCTTCAGGACAGTGACGACATTGATGCGATGTTTGTGAAATCTGTGGAGGAGGTTCCGTATAATATCTCTGTGATTCAGATCAGTAAGATCTTGCCGTCGCAAGTGGCGGAAGCTCCAACTCCGTCTCCTAGTGAGATGAATTTGACCGGAATAATGTCCGCTCACGGTTGCAAGGTTTTTGCCGAAACTCTTGAGGCCTCTGACGCTGCAAAGACGTTTCAGGAAAATGCAATCGGTGGATTGACGGTTTTCTGTCCTCTAGATGATGTTTTCAAGGCGTTTTTGCCGAAGTTCAAGAACTTGACGGACGCTGGAAAGATCTCCTTGCTCGAATACCACGGTTTGCCTGTGTATAATTCTATGTCCATGCTTAAGTCCAACAATGGCATCACGAACACCTTGGCCACCGACGGTGCCAACAAATTCGATTTCGTCGTGCAAAACGACGGCGAAGTGGTTACTCTCCAGACGAAAGTCGTAACCGCCAAGGTCACCGGCACGCTTCTCGACGAGCAACCAGTGGCGATCTACACAATTGACAAAGTTCTGAAGCCAAGAGAGCTCTTCAAGAAGGAGATTCCGGCTCCGGCGCCGGCACCAGCGCCGGAGACCGAGAAACCTGCTGACGCTCCAAAAGCTCATTCTCGTCGGCACAAGGGCGCCGCGACTCCTTCAGCGGACTCACCGGCAGATTCGCCGTCCGACGAAGATCCAGCAGATCAGACGACCGACGGCAATGGCACAGTGAGGCTCGACGGATGGAGATTTGTTTCGGCCGGAATTTCAGGATTGGCAGCGCTTCTTCTACTGTAAGGTCGTCTTCTCTACATTTCGCCGGCCCTAGTTTTTTCTTTAATTTAATTTTTACTTTTTTTTTTTGGGTACTTCGAATAATTCCTTTTGTTTTTTTTTTTTTTAAAATAAAAAATATTGAAATTGGTTGTAGTACATTTCTGTGCAATGATCTGTCGTTTCTAAGAGTGTTTATTTATTTATTTATATTTTTGGTTTTCTTATTTTAGTTTTGTAAGGAAAGAGAATCTTCTACGGCTGTGATTTGGATTTAAGAGTGAAAATTTAAATATTATTGTTGTTGTTAATCACTTAATTAATCAATGTAAATTTATGTCATTGTGATTTGATAATGACAAGCAAGGTTTTTTTTTTTCATGTGTGAGGTGGGATTGAACCCTAAACTTGAAAGTGATATTACATACTTGATGCTCTATGTTTAACATAATTCATACTCCAAATTTTCATATTTATTTTGTTTTAATTTTCAATCTATCAAATGTTATGGTCCTATTTTGATTTACAAATGTGTTTTATTTGTTTATTTATTTATTTTTACATTTAGTTCATAAATTATGTGTAAAGAAATATAGTGTTTTGTTAGCAAGCATTTTGTTAATATGTATTGAAATCTTATGAAGTGTGGGTTTTAGTATGCACCCACCCAATTATTTATAATGTT
Organism: Benincasa hispida; assembly: GCF_027475165.1. Taxonomy (NCBI): domain Eukaryota; kingdom Viridiplantae; phylum Streptophyta; class Magnoliopsida; order Cucurbitales; family Cucurbitaceae; genus Benincasa; species Benincasa hispida. The sequence goes on from NC_143486.1 coordinate 51,107,300, forward strand.
AATGAATCAAAGAACTTTTCATTATTTTTTTAAATGATTGGTGAAAATGTAATGATAGGGATTGATTTTTTTTTAAAAGAAAAATTAAGGGTTAAATAGAACATTTGAAAGTTCGGTATGGTATATGAAGCACAGATACAGATACGGCTACACGATATAGATACGATCGGATACGACGATTCGTCAATTTTTAAAAAATTAAAATACGGATACATCTAAGGATATGTCATTTTTTATATATATTTTTTTAATATATATTTCTAAAAAATGAAATACTTTTTTTTCTTTAAGAAAATATAGGATATAGATAAATTTAGCATACAAGTTAATAGAAATAGCACAAAATAGAATACAAACACCGAAATGCAATAAAAAAAAAGCAACATCTAAGATATTGAAGTGCAATAGTTAATAAAATGCAATAGAAAAGTGATTCATATTACAAAGAAGAAGAAGAAGATTAGATGGAGAAGTATAAAGATAAACGAAGAATTTCTTCATTGAATTGTTGAAGATATACAAATGGTTTATATTTTGGTGGACTTTGGGGGACTTAAATGTGAAGATGGAGATTATATGATTGTAGTCTAGGGTTTGGTCCGTTATTTATTTGTTTTTCTTTTAGTTTTGGACTCCAATAATGAGCTTTTAAAATAGGTTGCCTAATTTTAGATTGGAAAAAATTAGATGAGTTACTTGTCTTTTTTTTTCTTTAAAAAAAATATGCATAGAAATAGATACGTCAAATCGCATGTCAGATATGTATCTAGAAAGTATTTGAAAATATAGATACGTCAAATCGCGTGTCAGATACGTATCTGGGAAGTATCGGTATCCGATACGTATCTGATACTGATTCTTTGCCTCAAATGAAATATCTGATATGGTTGTTGAATTACTTTCTATATATTTTTTTTAATTAATAGAAGTGTTTGGTAATTGTTTTTTCTAATTATTTCTATTAATTTGTCTTTTTAGAACCGTCTTTAAAATTGATTAGAAAATTGTAAAACAAGTGACCAAATCTCTAATTCAACTACAGAAATAGTTGATAAATTAAATAATAAAAAAGGAGGCTCCTAAGTTTGAAAATAAAGAAAGAAATTCCAAAGGCACAATTCCTAAAAACAATGCCATACATGACCCAACCACCTTTAAATAGAACAACAATAATTTACATGAACTAGAGTATAAATTTTATGGATTTTTCAAATGTAAGAATCTATGATTAAAATACAATGAAATTATCCATTAAATGAAAATCCTTAGAACATGAGGCACTGTTTCCAGACTTGGTGAAGGTCGATGTATTTATTGAGTACATAATTCATAGGGACAGTTACAAATATAGAAATTCAACTCAAAATATTAGCAAATATAATATAATGTAAAAAAAAAATTATAAATATGACAATATTTAAATAGTCTATTAGTGAGGAGTTTATCAGTGATAGACCATATCATTAGTAAGAGTCTATCCATGATAGAAGTCTATCGCTGATAGACTTGAGAGTCTAAACGATAGAAGTCTATTGCTGATAGACTTGTCTATATTTACAATTTTTTTTAAATGATGTTATACATTTGATTATTATTCTTAAAAATGCTACCAATTGTAATTATCATAATTTATAAGTATAGCTAAATAAATTAAGACAATTTTTTTTTGTTTTAAAAGAATTGTAGCTTCATCCTATCACTACGAATATAATATAGTTTGAACATAATTTTTTTTTTAACGAAAAAACCTTAGAAAAAATAATCAAATATTACATATTGATTTAAAATCAATGGAAAATGACTACAAAGATTTTGGAACAATTGGTTGGTGTGGTACAAGAGAAGAGACAAGAAGAAAGGTATTATCAAAGACTTGCCTAATTTCAATTTCATTCCTCCCTATTACTTATAGTAATGGCTAAGGTCGAAATATTGAGGTCCTAATTATATGTAAACATTAATGAAAATTTTGGAAAACTTGAAGGATAGAAATTGTTATAATTAGTTAATGAAACTTTGAATATGATTTAATTAGATTATAATTAATCATTTTTATAAAACAAGACAATATTTAGTTATATATTATACATGTTAATGCGAGAGCATAAATTTAAAAAAGAAATGGAAAAATAATTACAAAATAATATAAGATTAGAAATATTTTAAGGTGAAATGGTGTGAAAGTAAAAGTTTTGAATGGTAAAAGAAAAATAAGTCACATCAATTCAATTTTAAGGTGAAATGATATGAAAATTTAATAGAAAATATTTGAATGAAGTTAAAAATAAATATAGGTTCTTTTTTGTGTTTTTTTTTTTCAAATTCAATTTTTTATAAATGAAAGTTTTAGGATAAAAATAAAGCTAAAAATTGAGAAAAATTAGATATAGAAAAGATAACACATTAAAAAAGCTTCATCAAATGATATTAGCGTGTGAAATTATACTGTCGTGTGCTATCAAAATCAGAAAACTGAAAAAAAAAAAAAAAAATGGACAGAACTGTGTAGCTAATTCCAAAAAAAAAATCAAAATTTTCTTGAAAATTTGTGAAAGTAGGAGGAAAAAAAATTCTGAAAATATCTTCGAAAATTTGAAATTTCTCGAAATTTGTTCAAAATTTTGTTTCCCTACCGAAATTTAATGCCTCGAATTTTTTATGGAAAATCTTCACTATGCTTATGACCACTGGAAGATAAAGTTTAAATGAGACAAAATACTTCAAAAATTTAAGGTATATTTTAATTATGCTCCTAGATTTTATTTTTGAAATTTGAAATTTATTATTAGAAAAATGTGAACTTACTGTTCCAAAAAAGAAAAATCTTATCTGTTAAAATAATGGATGAAAAACTAACTTGACAACTGATGTATAAGAATTTGAATGATAACATGATATTATTATTTATATTTATAGAAAGATAAGATTGTTGTTTTCATTTATTTCATCTCAAAAGATATAATTAAAATCATTTCCATAACTCTTTGTTACATATATTAGTTGTCACGTCAGTCAATTTACGTAGATCATATTGTAAATAATGTTATAATTAACTGTAATCTCAATTTTTATCTTATTTTTATCAAAGATAAATTCTCTACGGTACTTTTCTAGAATAAATATCAAAATTGAAGGGTAAAGAAAGAAACTTTTTATAGTCTAAATAAATAATTGAAACATACTCCAACATTAAAAAAATATTTAGTATAATTTAACTCAATAAAAATGATTGTTGGATACTAATTAAAAATGTTAAAATTTAAGAAATAATTTTTCTTTAAAAAACCTAATGAGTATGAAACACGATATTATTTGAGGAGGTCACCACATAATAAGTCTGATGGTTTTGCACGGTTTAATGTACGAGAGAAAATGCAAAATGTACTTCAATTATGTATCCATTGATTATTAAGGGGCATGTCAATTTTTAAATTCATATCCAAAGGTTATTAAGAGGCAATAAAATTCTACCAATTTCATTGAATAATTTTTTTCTTAAAAAAAAAAAAAAACATTAAAAAGAAGTAGTTGAAATTAACACACGGTAGAAGTTAGCTTAAAACAAAAAGCTTTCTAAGCTCTAGCTAATTTTGATATGTTTATTTAATTATTCAACATATTATTCAAATAAAGAAATAGGAATTTGATCATATGACTTTTAACAGAAGTTATTAATTATCTTTAATAATTGAACTATGATGAAATTCTTTGGTAGTGAGTTGTGATTTTTGTGTAGATTCCATGAAGATATAATGATAATATCAAGCTTTGTGATTTAGCCCTATGGAATATGTATATTGCCTAATGCAAAGCATATAACTTATAAAGACAACCAATTATCCTAAGATAGACCTAACTTAGGTCTTTTTGCATAAAAGAACTTTTGTCATTGTCAAACATTTTGTGCTCCATAAATTTGAAACAAGTGAACTCTACACCTCAACTCAACAAATGCAAAGAATAAGAATAGGATCTTTCTTTTGGTGCATTAAATAAAATCAAACAATATAAAATGAAATAAAAGAACAACATACTTCTTTTCTAGTGTAGGGTGTATGGCCTATATCTCCTTTATATAGAAATTTGCAAGAAAACAAAGGAGGATATTTTGTTCCAACTATTTCCCACACATCAAATTTTTTCCAAATTTTTTGGCTTGGGGCCTCATTTATAGCCCTCATAAAATATGTTCTTCTTTGAGTAGTCCAACAAAATTGATTTGTGGATTTGAATGATTTGAAATAATATAACATTAATAGGTGACATCAATCAAACAAAATTTTTTTCTCGAGAACACCTCAAAAGGGTACTCTAAAAAAACTTGGTCCAAATAAGTAAGGTTGAAGTTCGAATGCCTCCTAAAAATTTAGATGTCTGTTAATTCAATAAAGTCTATCTAAACTCTTTTATTTAGACTGACTTTCTAATTAGTTAAAAAAGTATTATCAAGTGAAAACAAATTGTTTTTAGATAATTTGTCATTCGTAAAAAAAGTAGAATTCAACATTATAGCATACAATGGTCTCTTATTGATATAATCAAGGGTGTTCACGGGTTGGATTGGGTTGAAAGACTTTTTAGATCCAACCCAATGTTCGGGTTGTAAATTTTTTCAACCCAAATGACCCTTGTTAAAAAGTGAACCCAACCCAACCCAACCCAACTCAACCATGAGGTCATTTATTTAAAATTTTGTTCTAAAAAGAAGCAAAACGTAAATATGTAAAAATCTATTTTAATTGTTTTCATATATTGAATTAAGATTAACAACTCAATTTCAATTTAAATAGTAAATATTTTGCAAAGAAACTACTTTTAGGAGTTGTTGAAAAATAAATTATTAAAAAAAAATTAGAATTAAATAAAATTAAAATCAATGTATGTATAAATAATTATGTTATAAGTAATAAAAAAATATATTTTAAAGTTAATAATAAATTCGGGTTGGTTTAGGTTATATTAGATGAACCCATCAACCAATCCAACCTATAAAATTTTTATTTATTTAAACCCAACCCAACTCATATGAGTTGATAACCCAATCCAAACCGCATAAATTGGGCTGGGTTGATCGATTTTTTCGGGCCATCGAGTTTTTTGAACACCTTAGATATAATCATTAATTACATCATCTAAAAACTTTCATTAGCTTTGTTTCTCTTTCGTCACAAAAATAATAATTCTTGATGCTATTCTCAAAACAATAATAATAAAAAACAAATAAATAAATAGATATTGTTGCTTTTACATCTAAACAAGCATCCAAATGTTTGAATATTATAGGCCTTGTTTGTAATACTTTATCTCTTTCTTCATTTCTTGACCTAGAGCCTTTTCATTCATGATAAAGTTACTTATATGATACTAACTTTATTTGTAACCATAAAATTTTATTACTCTCAATTACCCCATCTAAATTATTTAGACAATAACAATGAAAATAGAAAAGACCATATATATTATATATAAATTAGAAAGTCAACATATGCTTTGTAATAAAATTTAGAAAATAATCTAAGTTAAATTAGATTTTTTAGGGTTATGTTAATTTCCATTTCAACCCTATTGAAAAATATTTTAATTGTTAAAGTGAGCCTAACTCAATTGACACATAGTTATATTAGAGACTGAGAAATCTGTGGTTTGAATCTCCCACCTTTATTGTACTAAAAAAATATTTTAATTACCATGAGAATTTCAATTCAATAGTATAGTTCAAGATAAACCTATTATTATATTAAATATTGATAGTTCAATTCTGAAATTAAAAACAAACGAGTATATATACATATTAGATTTTCACCATATATAAGTATTAGATTTCCACCATTATAAGTAGAATTTAGAATAGAGAAAAACTCAGGTACTTCTTTGGATACATTTATCTTTGTGCATCCCAAATAATTGTCCAATAAGATTTTGCCGTGTGATCATTTTTTCTTCAAAATTGATTTTTTAATTTTTTAATTTTTTTTTAATTTTTTTTTTATTTTTTTTTGTCTTTGTTAGATGCAGCTTAATCATGACCGACTAGAATACCATATTTATAGTTGGCAACCAATGACACAAGATGGTAAAGTAGGAGTGGTTAAAACCACTCCACTCCCAGTTTCTATTTAATTTAATATTGTAAACTTTAATCAAATCTCATTTAAATGAAGGTTTAAAATTAAATAATTTAGGTCCCATTTGGTAATTATATGATTTTTGTTTTTGTTATTTAAAATTTAGCCTATAGACACTATCTTTTACCTTTAAATTTCTTCATTTGTTATTTACTTTTTACTAATGATTTAAAAATCAAGTCAAAATTTGAAAAAAAAAAAAGTAGTTCTTAATTATTATTTTTTTTTAGAATTTGACTAAGAATTTAATTCTTATACTTAAGAAAGATACAAATCATTACCATAAATGAAAAGGAAATAAACTTAATTTTCAAATATCAAAAAAAAAAAAACGAAGAGCCCATTTGATAATGTTTTCAAGAAAGAGGAATATGTTTGATAACCAATCCTGTTACCTGTTTCTTAAAAAAAAAAAAAAAAAACAGAAACTTGTTTGATAACTATTCATTGTTTCTTGTTTCTTTTTTCTTTTTTTCCTTTTTTTAACCATATAATATAAAAAAAGAAGATATGTCATACATTAAACATTGAAAAAGATATTATCAAAAGTTTATGTCATCTAATACAAGTAAGTCTCGATAAAAACTAAATATAATAACAAATTGTATCTTATTCTTCATATGTTGTCCAAATTTGATCTGCACTGTCATCTCTAACTCAAGCCATTTGTCCTAAATGATATCAACTCAAATCCAACTTAATTATATTCTTATGTAAATGGCATAATTGTAAAATATAAAAATTAAACTAAATGAATCTCTTAGTCAAGAAAGTTTATATATGTTGTAAAAGTGTCAATTTTAGACATATTCAAATATTGGAACTACGATAATATATAAACATATATATTACAAAATTTCATAATCAAAAGTTGAAATATAAAACAAATAATATACCTATTGAAAATTAAAATAATATATAAACTAAATATCCGAGAATTTCAAATTTCAAAATTCAAATGAAATATAAATATAGCAAAATTAATAAAGAAAATAGATAAAACATAAAAGATGAAAATAAATATAAATATAAAAAACAAAGAATAAATAAAATTACCTTGATAATTAAAATTTGAAATATAAAAAAATTGACATACATATTGTAAATTAAAATAATATGTAAATATAAATATTGAAGAATTTTAAAATTCAAAATAAAAATAAAATATAAATGAGTTTTTTTTTGTAAACATAAAATTAATAAATAAAATAAACAAAATATGAAAGATTGGAATGAATATAAAAGAAAAGAAAAGTATCTTAGGAGTTGAACACACAACGAAAGAAAATTGTAAACATTTAAAACTACCAATAGATCAAGGATAAATTACGTTAAATAAAAGAAACAGTCTAACAAAAACAAAATAGAGATCTCAAAAAAATAAAAAACAAAAACAGGAAACAGGAAACGTATCAAATGAACTCGAAACGATTACAAAACAGGATCTCGTGTAGACATTTTTTAAATTATAAAGTTTAAGAGAGATTACATCCATGTCCATGTCCAATTGTGATTTTTTAAAAAGAAAAGGTATATTAAAAATTTATGACATTACACCTTTTTAAAGACCTAAACTTATATGGCCAAACATTTTATTAGTTCAATTATTGTGTCACATTGACGCCATAGAGTAGTAATAGAATGCAACTTACTCTCAAGAGATCAATCTCTCATCTCCACCTCCTTTTACTAAGAAATTAAAATTTTAAAGCCCCTAATATTAAAACAGTTCAAATACAATTTTGATAGCTTAAAATATACTTTGGAGTTTGTTAATAAATCTTAAAATAAATTATCAAAATTTACCATGGAAATGCTAATACATAATTAAAAACTTTTAAGAAAATTAACCATAACCATATATAAAAGTAGATATTTAAAATTACAACACTAAAATTGGACAAAATTTTAGACACGACCAAAATACAAAAGGACCGGGAGTTTTAAAGTGTTAAAATTTTATTGATGAAATTTAAATTTTATTTATTTCAATAGTCCGAGTTTTAAGATTTTATATTTTTAATTAACCTCAAATTTTCATTAAATATCCTCACTTTCCAACCTTAAGGTTCATTTCTATTAATTGAATGAAATTTTAATTTTAATTATAAAAAATGATAAAATTAATGAAACTTAATTAATTATAATTCTTTTAATATTTTTTTATTCATTAAATAAACTCCTATTTAATAAAAAGTTAATGTTTAAATCTTAAAAACTAAATTGTGCATAAAATTTTAATAGAAACTATAGGCAAATATGTATTAAGAAGCAAAAGACAAATGCATATATATATTTTTAAGAATAAAAGACAAATGTATTAAATTAACATAATAATAATAAATAAGAAGCAAGGGAATAATGTATTAAATTAATATAATAATAGAAAATACTTGGTACATCTAGAGAGCATCTATGATTGTAGGCAATTATAACGTAATATGTGACCAATTATTCTTATTTATTTTTTAAAAATATTTTAATTATTATTCTAATTATTCTTATTTATTTTTTAAAAATATTTTAATTATTCTTCTAATGTAGGGAAAAGTAAAGTATAGAGATGGGTGCTTACCCTAATAGAAAATATGTAATAAATAAGAAGCAAAAGACAAATAAACAATAAAACAGTGCTATCCATTTTTATGATACATATTTGAAAACAAAACGCTGTCGTCATCTTCTTCTTCAAATCTCCCACATAATTTTAGGTTAAAACTTGTTTCCATTCCATTACACATCTTCAAAGCCACCATGGAAGAAAATAAACCTATCTTATTCACAAAACACCCAAACAAACAGAACAACTTTCCAAAAGCATCAGAAAATGGCGGCCAACCCAAAAACAGGGGCCAAAACAGAGGCCAACCCAACTTTCAAAAACGAAGAAGACGACTCATTATAAATCGGTGTATATATATTACCATTCCCCGCCGTCGTTTTCGGCGGCGGCGGCGGCGGAAGAAACTGACAGCACTGGACAATGGTGGGGGGGCAGTTCGCAGGAGCAACTGGAACCGGAAGTGGCTCTGGCTCTGCAATCGGCGGTGGCGGCGGCGAGAGTGGCAGTGGCTCGTACGGCGGTGGGCGGCAGACGGATTGACAAATTGTGCAGTTGTCGCAGGAAATGGGTGTGGCCATGGCGGCATCGTCGGTGGCGGAGACGGCGGAGTTGAGGTGGAAAATGACGACCAGAGCCAGAAATTTAGCCGGAAAATTGGCCGGAAACATGTTGAATTGGAATGGGGAGGTGAAGAGGGAAGGATTTCTGTGATGGGTTTGAAGGGAAATTGAGGATTGAGAATTTATAAGGGCAGAAAAATGGAAAAGAAATGCCATGTGGTGGGGGAAAGACATCTGTCGAGTTTCTGTGCAGAGTGGAAGAACAGAGTAAGCTTTTACCACCGCAAGGTTTATCAATAAATATTTGGACTTAATTAACGGATTAGGGGTTGCTTAAACACTGTTTAATTAGTGAAAAACATCATTTTTTTTTAAATTAGGTTATCCATATATTTTCTTTTCTATTCAAACCATCTACTTTTTTGTTCTTGATCTTCAATATTATGTGTGTGTTTAGAAAGTGGTCATGATCGCACCTAATACATAATAATTGTGCTTGTGAATAATTTCGTGATATTGTACAGAGATTTACATGGGAGATTTGTACAAAATGGTAAAGAGATACAAAAAAAGAAACTTTATCCTAATTTCCTAATTTCTAATATGTAACTTAAATTTACAGAGGATGAGAAAGACATAATTTAAGGCATAAAATATGGTAACACTTTCCCGAAAATTCAATGTGGTAAAGTAGAAACTAATTTGAGTTAGTTAAATAATTAAATAAAATGATCGGTAAACAAAGCATTTGGTGAAAGTGTTGCTGGTTGTTTTGTAATCGATATAGATCATAAAAGGAGAATGTAGTTAAGAAGATGATGACGAACGAAGTGGCAATCATTCTTAATGTGTTTGGTACACTCATGGAAGACATCATTGTGAGTAATCTAAATAACACTACGATTGTCACAATGAAGAACATTAGCAAAGTGTTAGGAACACCGATATCTACAAGCAACCATCAAAGCTATAATAACTTGTAAGTAGCATATGCAAGTGCATGACAATCAGAATTAATGCAAGAGCATGAAATTATTAGGATTTGTGCCCTAAAGCCTCTTATAATTAATTAGTTGATTAATTTAATTACTAAACATACAATATTACATCCCATTAATTGTTAAAAATCCAAGGTTATTATATGCAATCTTGAACAAGATGTAGTTAACATACAAGGTGGATCATGTTCAAGATAACCTAAAAGGTCAATAGTATATGAATAAGGTTGAGTGTCTAATCCTGGTGACAATATGGACACAACCCACATTATAATAGTTACAAATGGTTTGATCCAAAATGTCCATGTAGAGACATGTGAGTGAAAAATTCTATTTGTATAAGATCGGATCGCGAAATATTTAATCTCTCTTTGTAAATCCGTTAATTGATGAGATCAATGTTTCATAGGATGATCATGTGCGACTCAATCTTAATCCTAAGTGATTTATGAACTTCTGTGTGTGAGGTCAATCCTTTGATTTGCATAGTTGAGAGTAGTCCGAGTTGCCAACTCAATAAGCCTACCATTTGGGGGACTTGACTAAATGGAGAGTTGAAAACATAACTTCACAAGATGAAATTCATCCTTCCTATATAGGGTAAGTAGATGAGTAGTTCTCCTAAGTGCTAGTTTCGGGTCTTGAACAAGCGCCTCACTCTCTCACTAGCTCAAGAAATACTCGATTTATGATTTGACCCTAAACAATTTGTCCATCAGAGGAACTTGTGGTACTTAAGAAAAAGAGGTAATTGCAAGGATAAAACAGACATTTGACCCAATGGTAATTATGAACAACTCGTGAAGGATCAACTTGCTTATATTGATTATATATATGGACAAAACTTGTCCTATAGTGCATAAGAGTTCAATTAAGAATCTTATAGTTGTTTGCCATGTAGTTAATGAATGGAGGTTAGTTTAATTAATTAATCTTGAATTAAGAGCATATAATCTATAGGTTCATAAGACCCCCTTGTTAGCTCACCATGGTCCAATAAAGATCAAATATGATTGAAAGAAAATTTAAAGTATTCACATTTTTAGAGGGAAAATATTAATTGTATTGGATATAATTAATACATGATTTATTATAAAGTTTATTTGAATGAGACTCAAATTATAACTATATAATATGCATTCAAATAAACTTTATAATATGGAGAATTAATTTATTTGGATTAGATCCAAGTAGATAAATAAAGTATTTAATTTGAACAATATTCGAATTAAATAAATAGTGGGAGAATTGATTTATTTGGATATGATTCAAATAATTAATTATTTAATTTGATAAGATTCAAATTGAAGAGATAATGCAGAGAATAAATATTTAAACTGATTTAAATATTTAAAACCTTTTAATATGAGATACTAATTGGTAGATATTTATTAATATTGGATATTTATAAATATTTAATTTAAAATCTCTACAGAGGGGTCATCCTAATAGAATTAGGAGTAACCTTATAGAGTTCTATAAATAGGGTCCTTGGGAGCCCTTATGGAACACACTCTACAATATAATCTCTACTACCATTTTGTAGAGATTGCTCCCAAGAAAAATTGTCCCATTTTTAGAGAAAAGTTCTCTAAAATTTTTCCTTCTCCATTCACTCTCATCTTTCAAGAGTGATTCTCACAAGTCAGATCCTTGCCAGGAGTCATAGCAAGGAAGATCTTGTATAAAGAGGAAGACTTCAAGGAGATGATTACCAAATCAAGTAGAAGTTATTACTATAATTGTGGATCGATAAAAGTATGATATTTAACCTTTTCTTCTTGCTTTCACATGCTTCTACCAAGATTTATATCCCTTCAAAAGCAACATTTTGTTTCTTACTCCATACGAAAGGAGAGATCGCCCAGACCTGGGGTGGTTTTTCGATCAGGGATCACCATGCCAATCAATATCAAAGTAACCACATAACACCATAGATGGTTGTGAAGAAAATTGGAGACCAGGTGTAAGGATGCCCTTGAAATTTTTTAGGATGAAAAGTTTAGTGGTAGAGTGTATTGTTTGATGAGTCTCCATAAATTAACTGGCAATATGATGAAGTGCATAAGAAATATATAGGCGAGACACTGTCAAATAAATGAGACTATCAATAAGTTGTTGATAGAGAGTGGAATCCTCGAGAAGGATACCATTGAAAGGAGTTAAGCAAACATTTGAGTCTAATAGTGTCGGTGATGTGGTAGAATCAGTAATCCTAGAGCGAGCAAGGGGATTATAAGCAAACTTGGCTTGAGATAGATAATCTCCATTAGAGCGATGTGAAACTGATTGACCAAATGTATATGGATGATAAAAATATAATTTGATGTGGTCTTAGTACAAACATACATTATCAATTAAGTAGGAGTATTCCAAGTATTGTATCCCTCGTGACTAGACTTAATTCAAACTTCTTAAGACAAATGCAAACAACATAGCCAATAGTAACCAGGTTTTAATAATTGATGGTTGTGAAGGGATCGAATCCCACAGTGGAAGCGAAAGAACACTTTTGCTTTGATTTTGCCCTTGAATTTTACAACACGAAAAAGAAATACAATACATTTACGATTACAATTTAATAGGCTAAACATGAAAAATAGGGAAAAGAATTAGCTACAACTTTCTTCAAATTTCCCTTATCATGAACAAATCTCTACAACACGTATGAGACGCCATCAAAAAATCTTCCCAACTATTCTCTTGGCAAGAACTGGCTTGTGGGAACCTTATTTTGATAAGAGAAAGAGAGATATTATACAGTGAGAATTCTTCTCTGTGATTTGAGAGAAAGAGAACTTGAGAGAAAGAGGGGGTTGTTATCTGTTCATGTAAAAAAGATCAATTGGGTAACCTATTCTTCAAATACAGAAATTTTGCATTTAAGGTGAGAGGTGATTTGTAACTCCCTTCACCTACTACCTCACTCACATACAATGCAAGGGCGAGAATTTATTATTTAATTTAATTTGATTTAAATTAAATAAAATAATAAATAATTTATTTAATTAATTAAATATCTCATATTTAATTCATATTCAGTTAAGTAATAGCTTGGGAGTATTCCAAGTATTGTATGTATTTATGTATATATTTAATTAAATATCTCATATTTAATATGAATCTCATTCACGCTATCTTTTTAACCTATAGTTTAAAAATGAATCTCATCCATATTATTTATTATTTGAATCTTATTCATATATATTAAACATCTCATTATCTAAATTAATTTTGAATCTCATTCAAAATGAACTTTATATTATGTAGATATGTTCCTAGCTTCTTACTCGGTCTCAAGTTTCATCCCCAAAATAGTAGGCATATTTAGTCGACGACTCGAGTCACTCTCATCCATACAAATAAAAGGACGATCCCTTATAGACAGGAGTTTATAACTCACTCAGAATTGAGATTGAGTTATATATGGTCATTGTTTGAAATATTAATCCCTACAGTCAACATTGTTACAAAGAAATTAAATATTTCTTGGTTTAGTTTTATACATACTCATCGTATAGGATACCCCTACTTGCATGTCTCTACATGAATGATTTGAATCAAATTGTTTGTAATGTTTACAAAGTGGGGTTGTTAGTGTTATTAGGATAAGGTACCTAACCTTATCCATATACTATAGACCTTTTAGGTTATTACTTGAACATTATCCACTTCTATGTCAACCATATTGTTTAGGTTACATAGAATTTTTGGGTTTTATGTCCTAAAACTCGTGGTTTGTAAACAATAGAACTTATTTTGAAAATTCAATAAGATGTTATCGAATAAATTGTTTTTTAGAAATCTAATAAACCTAAGCCCCTTGACTATTACATGAGTACTTGAATTTTATGTGGAGACATACAAGTGGATCAGTTCGAGTAAATAGTCAAAATGATCTATAGTATATGAATAAGGCTGGGTGCCTTATTCTGGTAACACTATTGGATGCAACCTACTTTGTAGTGAAGGAACTCTTAAACAAGAGTATCCATGAGCACGTTCGGATCTTTCCTATTTCATTGTGACCGAATTACCACACACACATTCTAACAAACAGGTATGTATTTTAATACTAATTATAGACATGTTTTGACAAATAAAATACAACAAATTGCCCATTTCATTTAAGACTGTCTTCACTTCGAACTCAATCCAGCAGAAGCGACTGCTCCACGGTCCAAATTGCCCATCACTCAGTCGCCTAACAGCACGTTCGTCTACACGAACAGCAGCAAACGAACAAGTAGCAACCGGGGACGACACCACCACTTGAAGCCCTTGGTATTCTCGGAGTGAGAATCCAAAAAGTGGACTTTAATGGAATTGGTAAAGGAAGGAGGAAAGGACGATCGTGTAGAACGACAAGCAAGTGGGAGATAGTAGGTGACTATCGTATAGTCAGGTGCTCGTTGCTTAGAGAAAGGTACACAATCGTGTAAGTTTTACTAAGCGATCGTTTAGTAATTAGTAAGCGATCGTTTAGAAAAACTCGGCGTGCTAAGCGATCGTTTAGTGAAGGTGAGAGATCGTTTAGAGAACCTATGCGATCATTTAATACGTTGGGTGTGCGATCATTTAGGCGATGAGCGCTATCGTATAGGCTCTCAATTAAGCGATCGTGACGTTTCCACACCTTGAGATTCGAATGAAGCCAATTTTCATTTTATTGTTCAGTTACAATAACCGAAATTGATCTCCCCACTATCGCACGATTTAAGAAAAATTTTCGGTCAATTATCACATAACCGACCAATTAATTAATAAATGAATATAATCATATTATATTCTTAACCTATAGTTTGATATCATATATCTACTATAGTAATTTCTCCTCTACTTGATATAAATCATATTATATTCTTAACCTACAGCTTAACTCTTCTTACCACAGATATATTACTGTGTCCATCGGATATAACCAATCATGAGTACGATATGATCCTTCACAGGCGCTCGCAAGTACAGTTTGGCCAATTTACCGTTTTGCCCCTGTAGTTACATCTCACTCCTTAAGTATCACTGATTTCTCTAATGAACAATACAACATAGTCTAACTATGTGTGAACACCTCTTGGACCAAAAGAAGGTGTGTGGCGCCACATCATTCAAGCCATGGAATCAGACCTTAAAGGAGCTATCTATCTACTTGCCCCCTGCTTCGGGGAAGGAGTGAATTCCATCGTGTATAGCTGAGTTCCCAGCTCCTAAATTAGACGAATCCCCAAAATGGTAGGTTTGAGTCAACGACCTGGCTACTCGCACCCATACAAATCAAAGGACTGCCCTCAACGGTAGGAGTTCCCAACTCACTCAAGATTGAGGTCATGTTATCTATGGTCATCCTAGTGAAGTGAAGTCTCTGTCATGAACAGTATTATATAACGAGACGTTAACACTTCATGGTTAGGTCTTATACAAACTCTTTGCATAGGACGCCCTCATTCGCATATCCCCTACATGAATAATCAGGATTAGACCATCTGTGACAAGTCACAACACTTGTGACCATTCACAAAGTGAGTCGCATCCATAGCGTTACCAGGATAAGGTTTCCCTCCTATATCTATATACTATAGACCATTTTAGTTATCACTTAAGACATGATCCACTTGTATGTCACCACATACATGCTTAAATTACATAGAGATAACTAGGGATTTTATGTTTATTGGTTTGTGGTAAAGCAAATAAAACAAAAAATTGAGCAAAATCAAGAAGTAAAGTAAAATAGCATATATTATGCATCACAGGCGTTCGTACAAACTGTTTACAAACTACAGGACACGAGACTTTAGAGCATCAACCCCAACATGTAGTTGTTATAAAGAGTTGTAAAGTGCTACAAACAAAGTGATCCTAATTTTTTCATGTTGGGACATGAGGAGTGTGGGTGTCCTATGCAAATGAGTTGTGCATGATCGGACCATGAAACTAGTCACTCTTACTTTATACGCTGTTTACTATTTAAGACTAACTATTTCAAAGGGATGACCTACGTAACTTGACCTTAATCCTGAGCTAACTATGAATTTCTGTTTGTTCGAGATTATCCTTTTATCTGCAAACGGTGAGAGTAGACCAATTGTCTCTACTCAATAAGCTTCCTATTTTGGGGATAAGATCAGATGAATAGCTGGGGATATAGGGTGCAAGACGGAATTCACTTCTACCCGATTAGGGTTAGTAGAGAGGTTGTTCCCTTCAAGTACTGATTTTGGGTCTTGAACAAGAGGTCTCACCCTCTCATTGGCCCGAGAGGGATTTGATTTGTTGATTGGATCACAAATCCATTGTTCATTAGAGGATCAGTGGGACTTAAGGAACAAGAAGTAATTTCGGGGGTAAAATAGAGATTCGACCCAGCCGTTATTACAAACAACTTGTGAAGGGTTAACTTACTAATCATGGTTATATCGAGTGGACATAATATATCTACAGTGAGGGGAGTTCAGCTATGGGCTTTAGTGGAATCACCCATTTGTTAACGAAGGGGAGTTAGTTCGGTCTAATGAGTTTAGCCTATTAATCTTGGATCGTTGGAGCCCATGATCTGTAGGTCTGCGAGGTCCCCCTACTAGCTCATAAATGGATTAGCTCTAGAATAGCGATAAGTTAATTGAAGTGTTCAAATTAGAATTAAATGAAATTAGAGAATTAATATTTAAATATGATTTAAATATTTGAAGATGGAATTGTGCAAAAATTAATTTAATATTTGATATCAAATTAATTAGAATTATTTAAATTGTTTAAATAATTATTTATTAATTTTATTAAGAAAATTAATTTATAAAATTTTGTAAAATTAATAATGTTTTTAATTTTATTAAAAGGTTTGATTTATGAAATCAATATTTGATAAATTGAAAAAGAAAGAAAAAACACATAATGGAAAATTGATTTTCTCCATTGTCTTCTTCCAAGTATCTCACTAACAACCCATCTTCTTAAGTCTTCATTAACTCCAAGCACGAGCTACATCTCATGCAACAGATCTCTTTGCATAAATGTCTGCAATATATTGAAGAGATTTAAGTGTTTTGAAGAAAAGCAACGGAAAGAATTTCTCTGAAAAATTCGGGTGAAGAAAGGTGTTTTTCATTTGGGTTACTGCAGTGAGTTAATCTCCATATTCCCTTAATTCAGACTTATTTTGAGTCCCACTACCCAATCTAGAGTACCAAGAGGATAGTAAGGAAGACCTTGGGGTGGTCTACAACAAGGTTAGAGGAAATTTGCAGCTAAATACAAGGTTAGAGGAGATTTGCAGCTAAATTCAAGTTTTGAGGAAGTTCTACAAACGTATGTCACGAAACTCATTTATTTCTGTTGAAGCATGTTTTCATTTCTGCCAAAATTAATGAATTAGAGTGTTTATGGATCCTGGTCACTTTCACTGCACGATGATACATTCCAACAGGAATAACTTTAGATTTTTACTATAATGAATAATTCATTATTGCATATTTAATAATTAAATTAAATTCTACATTAAATAATAAATTAATTACGAGGCTTTAGGGCACAAATCCCAATAGGTTAGTTTGAATGCTAAATGAAAACAATAAACAATAATTGATAAATAAGGATATCGTCTAGTTTCAACCAAAAAAATGATATGCCTTAAGCTATGTGGTCGCGCCACACCGATAGTGACTTAACATGAACAAAAAAATTCTCCTGTTTGGTCTTATGTCAACTTCCTTTAGGAGCCTAAGTAACTAATCCAATAAACAAAAGTTCAAAAAGTATAAGGCTGAGGTTGAGAATTTATTGGATAAAAAAATAAAAACACTTTGATCAGATCAAAGGGAGAGAGAGTACATAGATATAGGATTCCAGAACTATATGATAGAATGTGCAATCATATCTCAACTCTCAACACCCAGTACATCTCAATAAAATGATGTATCAGAAAGGAAAAACAATTAGACATCGTTCGATCCATGATGAGTTTTTCTTATTTACCTATCTCATTCTAGAATTATGCAGTGGAGACTACAACACACATTTTAAACCAAGTTTCGTCAAAGAATGTTTCTGAAATACCTTTTGAATTATGGAGAGGTCGTAAAAATAGTTTACGGCATCTCAAGATTTAGAGATGTCCAACATATGTGCTTGTGGAAAACCTAAAGAAATTAGAACCATGTTCAAAATTATGCTTCTTTGTAGGCTACTTCAAAGAAACGAGAGGTGGTCACTTTTATGATCTAAAAGTGAATAAAGTGTTCTTGTGGAAAAGTCATCAATGAAGGAACCTGTGAAAGCCCTGAGCGGAAACGTGGACCATCCCAATTTTTAAGTTTACACAGAATACAAATTATGCAGAATCACAAAATATATATATATAGCATGCATTAATAAATGAAAAAGAGAGAAATAGGATTAGAAAGGCTTTACAAGAACATTTCTTCACGAATTTCCTCTTCCAAATTGTCATGAACAATTACAAACGATTCAAAATGGCCACCACCAATTGGAGCCTCCTGTATTCTCTTTTGGGATGGGAATCACAGAAGTTGTGTGGGTTTTGTGAATTTTGGGAGAGAGTAAAAGTTTGAGAGGAGAGATAGAGGCTTTGGGATTTTCTCAGAGAAATCCTTCTGAATCAATCTCTGTAAAAAAAAAAAAAATCTTCTGTAAAACAAAAGAAAACCCTCATCAATAATCTCACGTAACCTCCCACTCGTTACGTGAGTTAAGAGAGATCACTAAAATTCAAAATTAAAATATAATTAATAAATTAATTTTAGTTTAAAATTAAAACCATTAAATACACACATATATATATAATAGGGTTGTTTTTAAATATAGAAAAATGAACAAAAATATTTACAAAATATAGCAAAATCTTAGAACTATCAATGATAGATGATGATAGACACTGTTAGACTTCTATCAGTGTCTATCAGTGACATTATAGACACTAATAGAAGTTTATCAGTGTCTATCAACGTCTATCATTGATAGTTCTAAAATTTTGTTATATCTTATAAATATTTTCAACAGTTTTATCATTTGAAATAATTCCCTTATAATAACTAATTTATTATTATTATTATATATATATATGTTATATTATATATAACATATAACCTATGGTTTAACATTGTATCATATACATATAGTTTTAATTCTCTCATTATTGGTATTTAATATAAATCTCATTTATATTAAATTCAATTATATGAATCTAATTCACATAAGTAATATTTGAATCACATTCAAATATTTATTTCCTCTCAACTAAACTTTATATTATAATATATCAAATACATTATAGTAATTATATCATATATAATTAAATTAAATTAATTATATCACATATAATTAATTTCTTCAATTAATTTGAACAATTCAAATTAATCCAAAATTGATTCTCATTAAATCCCTATTGAGCTACAGAGGGGACCTCATGGACCTGTAGATTGAAGCTCCAATGGTACTTGAATAATTACTTAAAACTCCTTTAATTATTTAATTAAATTATTCAACATTCATTAATTTTTGGACACTTCACTAAAGACCAACAACTGCAGTCTTTGCACCACATATATATTTCTGTGTCCATTGGATACAATCAGTTAACAGTGTGATGACCCTCCACAAATTGCTCGAAAGTACTGCTAGGCAAAAATTACCATTTTCCCCCTGTAATTACATCTAACTCCTTGAATACTATTGATCCCTCGAATGAACAATAAGTCATAGTCCAACTATGACCAAACCACTCTTTGGCCAAGAAAGAGTGTGGCGCCACATTATTCAAACCCTGAAATCAATCCTTAAGGGAACAATTTATCTACTTACCTCGACATTGGGGAAGGAGTGAATTCTGTCATGTGTAGCTATGTTTCCAGCTCCTCAATCAGATGAATCCCCAAAATGGTAGGCTTATTGAGTCAAAGATCTGGCCACTCTCACCCATACAAATCAAAGGACCACCTTCATAGGCAGGAGTTCACAACTCATTCAAGATTCAGGTCATGTCATCTATGGTCATCCTAATGAAATATAATATCTATTATGAACGACGTTATATAATGAGATTGGTCATTTCGTGCTTTGGTCTTATACAAACTCGTTTGTATAGAATACCCCCACTCACATGTCTCCACATGAATGATCAGAATTATATCATTTGTAACACTTTACAACAATTGTAACATCTATAAAGCGGGTCATATTTGTAGTGTCACCAGGATAAGGCATCCAGTCTTATCCATCTATTACAGACCATTTAGGTTATCACTTAAACATGATCCACTTGTATGTCTCTACATACATGTTTAAGTTATATATGATAATCATGGAGGTTAGTTTATTGGTTTGTGAGTTTAATGCTATTAAATGTCAAATAAAACATTGAAAAGACTCTCATCAAAGAGCACCTCTGAGTGGAAGCAAGATCATTCTAAACTCACTGTGACAGAAATATCTCATTCACAATTAAACAAACTAGTCATACATTTAACAATAAATTACAACATGCTTTGAACTATAAACAACAAAGGAATGAGATACATACCAGTTGAAGAACTCTTATTCGCTTTAAATCTCACCTTCGTCAAGGAAGCAAATCTCGCTGTCGCTGAGATTGTCCAAGCTATCGTCTACCAAATCTCGCTCTCGTCTACCCCTGAACGAACTCCTCACAAACATGGCAACAATGGAGGACACCACAACTCGAAAACCTCGATATTCTCGGAGTGAGAATCCAGGAGGTGTGGGCTCTGTTGGATTTGGTAGAGGGAAGGAGGAAGGAACGATCATTTACCACGACCAAATAAGTGGGAGATAACCGGAAGTCTATCGTATAGACGGATGCTTGATCGTTTAGGTAGAGGTACACGATCGTGTAGTAAACTGGGGTTGATCGTATAGACGATCATTTAGTAAAACACTCGGGAGGGCGATCGCTTAGAAAAAGCTAGACAATCGCTTAGGTAATTCTATGCGATCATTTAGGAAATGCGCGCGTGTACACGATTGTTTAGTAAACTTTGAGCTGTCGTGTATGTTCTCGGTTTGCTAGGCGATAGGCAGTGTACTCAATCGGTGAGCGAATATCTGATCACTTTGCAAAATGAAAACCATTTACATTTTATCCTTCAGTTACGAAACTGAATGCAATCTCCTACTATCTCATTCGGTTAAAGAGAAAAAACAGTAAACAATTATCCCATAATTGTTTAAATTAAAAAAAATATAATCATATTATATTTATAACATTTGGTTTAATATCACATCATATGCAACACATGAACTATAGTCATTTTCTCCTCCACTAGATATAAATCATATTTATATCATTTTCCTCCAATTAATGTAACTCATACATCATGTCAACTATATCATATATAATTGACCATGTCAATCATATCATATATAATCGAACACCCTCTTATCAATTTGAACACTTCAAACTAACCCAAAAACTTATTCTCAACTTGAATCCATTGAGCTACCAAGGGCACCTTATGGATCTATGGCTTGAAGCTCCAACGGTGCGTCAATAGCTGACTAAACTCTTTAGCCACGAGATCCATCATTCGTTAACTACCAGGTATTCCACTAAAGATCAACAACTGCACTCTTCTCACCATAGATATATTTCTGTGTCCATCGGATATAACCAATCCACAATACGATAACCCTTCACAGATGCTCGTAAGTACAATTGGGTCAATTATCGTTTTGCTCCTGTAGTTACATCTAACTCCTTAAGTACCACTGATTCCTCTAATGAACAATACAACATAGTCCTACTATGTGTGGACACCTCTCAAGCCATGGGAAGGCGTGTGACACCACATTATTCAAACCCCGGAATCAGCCCTTAAGGGAGTAATCTATCTATTTACCTCTGCTTTAGGGAAGGAGTGAATTCCATCTTGTGTAGCTGAGTTCCCAGCTCCCAAATCAGATGAATCCCCAAAGTGGTAAGTTTGAGTCGGCAATCTGGCCACTCACACCCATGCAAATCAAACGACCACCCTCAAAGGCAGAAGTTCCCAACTCAATCGGGATTGAGGTCATGTTACCTATGGTCATCCTAGTGAAGTGAAGTCTCTGTCATGAACGGCGTTATATAACGAGACTATAACACTTCGTGGTCCGATCTTATACAAACTCCTTTGAATAGGACGCCCCCGCTCGCATGTCTCCACATGAATTATCAGGATCAGACCATCTGTAGCAAGTCATAACACTTGTAACTATTCTACAAAGCAGGCCGCATCCGTAGCATTACCAGGATAAGGTTTCCCTCCTATATTCATATACTATAGACCATTTTGGTTATCACTTAAGACATGTCCACCTGTATGTCTCCACATACATGCTTAAGTTACAATGACAACCAGGGATCTTAGTTTATTGGTTTGTGATAAAGCAATTAAAACATCCAATGTTCCATGGATAAAAGTGAAGAAAATATTGTATATTATTACATCATAAGCATTTGTTAATTACAATGTTTACAAACTACAAGACCCAACGAGAGTTTAGGGCATCAACCCCAACAAACATCTCATATTTTATTAAATAAATAAAAATTTCGTACAATATAATTGCAAACTATAGGACCCTACGAGATTTAGGGCATCAACTCCAACAATTAGTTGACCCTTTTCCAGATCGTTAGTATTCTTGGAGTGATAATCCAAAGGGTGTGCTTTGTTCGAATTTGGTAAAGGTGAGGAGGATAGACTACCATGTACAAAAGATCAAGCAATTGGGAGAAGTGAAAGACAATCGTAAAGTCGGGGTGCTTGATCGTTTAGGCGAGGTACACGATCATTTAAGAAAAGCTAGGCGATCGTCTATACAATCGTTTATATCAACTCAAATGCTAAGCGGTCATCTAGGAAATGGTAAGCAATCATTTAAAGAAAGTGTGCGTGGGTGTGTGATTGTTTAGTAAACGTGATGCGCTATCGTATAGGCTCTCAAGTACTATGCGATCGATTGCTAATCACACCGTGAGCAATTATGCGTATATCTTGCAAAATGAAAACCATTTTCATTTTAGTCTTCAGTTACTAAAACTGAATTGAACTTCCCACTAACACATGAATTCGGAGAAAACGCCGGGCAATTATCTCATAACCGTTCAATTAATAAATATAATCATATTATATTCATAACCTATAGTTTGATACCATATATCAACCATAGTGTTTTTTCCTCTATTTGATATAAATCATATTTATATCTAGTTTCCTCTAAATTAATATATCTCATACATTTAGTGAATCATATCATATATAATTAACCAGTTTAATTATATCATATATAGTCGAACTCCCTCTTGTCAATTTAAACATTTCAAACTGACCCAAAAACTTATTCTCAACTTTTATCCAAGCTGCCAAGGGGACTTATGGACCTATGGCTTGAAGCTCCAACGGTACGTGAATAGCTAACTAAACTCTTTAGCCACGAGATCCATCATCCATTAATTGCCAGGCATTCCACTAAAGACCGACAGCTAAACTTTTCTTACCATAGATATATTTCTGTGTGCATCGGATATAACCAATCATGAGTACGATAACCCTTCAAAAATGCTCGTAAGTATAGCTGGCCAATTTACCGTTTTGCCCCTGTAGTTACATCTCATTTTTTAAGTACCACTGATCCCTCTAATGAACAATACAACATAGTCCTACTATGAGTGAACACCTCTCGGGCCATGAGAAGGTGTGTGGCGCTATATCGTTCAAGCTCTGGGATCAACCTTTAAGGGAGTTATCTATCTACTTACCCCTGCTTCAGGGAAGGAATGAATTTCATCTTGTGTAGCTGAGTTTCCAGCTCCCAAATCAGACGAATCCCCAAAGTGGTAGGTTTGAGTCGGAGGCCTGGCCACTCACACCCATGCAAATCAAAGGAATCGATTTACAAATAACATTAACCACAGAATTTAGTGAGCGGCGCCAAATCTTTCTATGGATTGCTTCTTTCGCCTCTTTCGTCGTACGATGGTAGCAGCGGGAATTTTTCTTGTCGCTCGGCTTCTTCTGGAATTTCTTCAGAATGCACATTTGACCCATTTCTTCTTTTTTGTCTCATATCATATATAAATACACCCTTAATGGCAGGAGTTCCCAACTCACTCAGGATTGAAGTTATGTTACCTATGGTCATTCAATTGAAGTCAAGTCTCTATCATGAACCGTGTTATATAACGAGACGTTAACACTTCGTTGTCAGGTCTTATACAAACTCTTTGTATAGGATGCCCCCGCTTGCATATCCCCTACACGAATGATCAGGATCAGACCATCTGTGACAACTCACAACACTTGTAACTATTTCAAAAAGCGGGCCGCATCCGTAGCGTTACCAGGATAAGGTTTCCCTCCTATATCCATATACTACAAACCATTTTGGTTATCACTTAAGACATGATCCATTTGTATGTCACCACATACATGCTTAATTTACATAAAGACAACCAGGGATTTTAGGTTATTGGTTTGTGGTAATGCAAATAAAACATCCGAAAAAGAAAAATCAAGAAGTGAATTAAATATCATATATTATACTTTACAAGCGTTCGTACAAACTATTTATAAACTACAGGACACGAGACTTTAGGCCATCATCCCCAAAAATCTTCCACTTGTCCTAAAGCGAAGTGGGGTGTACAAAAACTAGTACAAAACAATAAACTAAGGCACTAAGGCTCAGTACAATAAAATCTCCCACTTGCCCTAGTCCAGCCACAGGCGGTCCCATAGACCCATGTTCTAAAGGTGACCGTCAAACACTGTAGCCGTGAGAGCCTTCGAAAATGGGTCAGCAATGTTGTGCTTTGAAGTGATCTTTGTAACGATCACATCCCTCGATGCACTATCTGGATCAGTTGATACTTTCGCTCTATATGTTTGTCACGCCTGTGACTCCTAGGCTCCTTAGAGTTCACCACAGCACCACCACTATCGCAATAGAGGGTGATTGGCCTAGACATATTTGGAACAACTTCCAATTCTGTCAAGAACTTCTTGAGCCAGACGGCCTCCTTAGCAGCTTCGCAAGCCGCTACATACTCTGCCTCTATAGTGAAGTTGGCGATGCACCTTTACTTAGTGCTTTGCCACACTACAACTCCTCCGTTAGGAGTAAAAACTGACCCTGAAGTAGCCTTGCGAGAGTCCTTATTAGTCTGAAAGTCAGAATCCATGTATCCAATAAGGATCAAATCTCTAAATCCATACACGAGCATGTAGCCCTCGTTCTCCAAAGATATTTGAGGATGTTCTTCACTGCGATCCAGTGACTCTGGTCTGAGTTAGACTAATACCTATTGACTATTCCCACAACATAGCAGATGTCTGGTCTAGTACAGAGCATCGCATACATCAAATTGCCAACAACAGATGCATATGGGACCCGTCTCATTTCCTCAACCTCTTGAGACGTCTAAGGACACATGTCCTTAGAAAAAGTGACTCCATGCTTGAATGGCAGTAGGCACCTTTTGGAGTCCTTCATCAAGTACTTGAGCAACATCTTGTCAATGTACGATGCCTGAGACAGTGTTAGCACTTTGTTTTTACAATCCCGAAAGATATGTATACCCAGAACAAACTGAGTCTTTCCCAAATCTTTCATTTGGAATTGGGTTGCTAGCAAGTTCTTAACTACAGTCAGTAGACCTACATCATTCCCAAGGAGTAGTATATCGTCTAATAAAACACTAAGAAAACTATTTAAGCGTTGACGATCTTCTTGTAGACACAAGGTTCATCAACGTTTTGGTCAAAGCCATATGACTTGATCGCATTATTAAACCGTATGTTCCAAGATCGAGAAGCCTGTTTCAGCCTATAAATAGACCTATTCAGTTTGCAACTTTTTGCTCTTGACCTTGGGCAATGAATCCCTCAGGTTGCACCATGTAAATGGTCTTCTCAGGATTGCCATTTAGAAAGGCCGTCTTAACGTCCATTTTCCAGATCTCATAAGTATAATAAGTTGCAATGGACAGGAGGATGCAGATTGACTTTAGCATGGTAATAGGTGAGAAAGTTTCCTCATAGTTGACTCCCTCTACCTGGGTATAACCCTTTGCCACAAGTCGAGCCTTGAAGGTTTGCACCTTTCTATCAGCACCCCGTTTGCGCTTGTATATCCATTTACAACCTATAGGTCTTACCCCATCAGGCTGATCTACAAGATCCCATACTGAGTTGAAGTACATCAATTCCATCTCAAGATCCATGTCTTTGACCCATTCATCCCGATCTATATCCTCCATTGCCTTCTGATAAGACAACAGATCCTCAACGTCGTCATTTTCTACCATAGCAAGGATTTTCAGGAAACCCAGATAACAAACGAACGGGTTTGTAACCTTCCCACTGCGTCGAGGTTCCCTCAACTCTTGAGGTGGAACTGACCTACTAGATGAACTATCATCGATAACTCTTGCTGATGAAGCAGGCCCTTTAACAATTCTTGTTGAAGTCTCAATAGTTTCGTTGGAAAGCTCACGTAATACGACTTTACTACATGGATTGTGCTCCCTAATATGTTCCTCCTCCAGGAAAGTAGCATTCATGGAAACAAATACCCTATTTTCCAACGGATCATAAAAATAACCCATTCGTGTACCTTTGGGTAGCCTACAAAGAGGCATAACCTCAACCGGGGTTCCAACTTCTTAGAATTCCCTCAAGCACGTGTGTTGGGCAATCCTAAATGCGAAAGTGACGTAAACTAGCTTTACGCCCATTCCACAACTCCAGAGGTGTTTTCGCAACACTCTTGGAAGGAACACAGTTGAGTATGTATACCGCAGTTTGCACTACGAAACCTCAAAATGAGTCTGATAAGGAAGCATAACTCATCATCGAATGAACTATGTCTAACAAGGTTCTATTTCTCCTCTCTACTACACCATTCTACTAAGGTGTACCCAGTGCTGAGAGTTGGGAAACGATTCCATGTTCTATCAAATAGTCCTGGAATCCAAAATCCAAAAACTCTCCACCTTGATCTGATCGAAGTGCTTTAATCCGTTTATCCAAGTCATTTTCAACTTCAGCCTTGAACTCTTTGAACTTTTCAAAGGATTCAAACTTTCGTTGCATTAGATAAACATGCCCATACGTAGAATAATCATAAGTGAAACTGATAAAATACTCATAGCCACCTCGGGCTCACACATTCATAGAACCACAAAGGTCAGAATGTACTAACTCAAGAGGCTTTTTGGCTCGATAACCTTTTCCAATAAAAGGTCTTTTAGTCATCTTACTCTTCTAACTCCCTTAGAAGGCCATTCTTCACCGATCTCTCAATCTTATTGAGATTGATGTGCCCTAATCGAAGGTGCCAAAGTTGGGCATTTTCTTTTGGAGAAATTCGTTGACGTTTAGATTGAGTTACGACAGATTTAAACAACTCTATGTAATGGAAGGAACTTAAAGCTAACGGTCTTAGCACATATAAGTTACTTTCCAGTTTAGCTGTATAAATTTCAACATTATCTTTATGAATAAATACTTTATCTACATTGAAAGAAAGTGTATATTTACATTGTAACAAACACTTTACAAAAATAAGATTCCTTTTCAGTTCAGGAACAACATAAACATCTTTTAATACTAGAAACCTATTCTGTAAAGTTAATTGGATGCCTCCCACTGCCACAGCTGAGACGACGTGCCCGGTGCCTACTTGCATCGTCATCTTACCAGTCTCCAACTGCTGCTAGAATCTAATCCCCTATAAAGAAGAACAATTGTGATTGATGGCACCCAAATCAATTATCCAAGCAGAATCATCATTCTCCACTAAACATGTTTCTAGCATAAGTAAATCATATTTACCTTTATCTGCCTTGGCCTTAGCCTTGATGGCCTTCCTTTCCTTCAGTCAGCGAGGACAATTCCTCTTCCAATGTTTGTTCTAGTTGCAGTGGAAACATTTTTCCTTTTCAACCGACGACGGACACCTCCTTGGGGCGACAGATGGCGGGTTAATGGGCGCTTTCCCTTTCCCCTTACCACCTTTATTCTTCATCCCCTTTGTAGAGTTAGAAGTAGAAGGTGCAAACTTCATTCCTGAGGTCGAACCTCAATGGAACGTCCTAGAAGATGAAGCAACATTTGCCTCACCCCTTTTCCTCTCTTTACTTTTCAGTAAAGATTGGTATGTCTGCAACTCGTTGAGGAGAGTTGTAAGGGTGTATTCCACTTTATTAAGAATCGCATTGCTAACAAAGTGGAGGAAGCTCTCCAACAATGAATGTAGGATTATTCTAACCTGACTTCCCTCATCGATTCTAGACCCATTCATCTCCACCACATTGAAGTGGACCATCATGTTAAGCACATATTCACGAACATAAGTGTCTTCCTCCATTTTGGAGTTGAAGATGTATTTCAAAGCCTCGTGCTTGAGCTACCCAGACAGTTGTTCGAACATCCCCCATAGGGAATCCATGATCTCACGAGCTGAGACCATGGGCTCATGCTTCTTGGCCAACACCTCACTAAGACTGGCCAAGATATAGCCTCGGGCCTTCTCGTTTTCCCGTGTCCATCGTTCGTACGCCTCCCAAACATTTCGAGTGGTGTTGGGAGCTGGAATAGGAGGACAGACCTCCATAAGGGCAAACATCAGATCCTCGATGATGAGTATCGTCGTGATCATATGTTTCCAACTTGAATAGTTGTCGCAAGTAAGTTTTTCGGCACTAAACAAAGTTATTGTGGCTGTAGCCATTTTAAAAAATGTTGCTGAAAAACGAACAAACTTTTATAAGACTTTGCTAAACCACATTTTTTAACCAATTAGTTTTAGCAAAACAGTTTTCAAGTACCCTAAGTGACAAGACTTCTATTTTGCAATGATACCCCGACGAGGTAGGACAAACATCACTAGTGGGGTGATTAGATGCCCCTTCACTGGGATGAGACATTCTCAACCATCAGACGGAACCAACTCTTGGAATGGAACCTAATAGCCACCATTTATTTGGTCTAGAACTGTTAACTCTTAACAATTTCGCGTAAGTGTGACCCCTTGTTTTCGGTGCCAAAGTCCCGCCCTAATGAGCCCCATCGTAGAGAAGAAGCAGATTGGGAGAAAAGACTAAGTAACCTTATCTTCTTATAGGAGATCAAATAAAGAAACGCACAAAATTGCCATCCTATAGGGGGACATTCCCAGGGTGCCACGAGGTGATGCATAGAAGCTTTATTCAATCCAATGAGAGAGATTGTGGGATATGTTGTCACACGTCCAGCTCCCTCTTACTATGAATATTCTCTCCATTCACCTTGATATTGACCTACTTAAACACCATCCTTTAGGGGGACACTCCCAGAGTGCCACGAGGTTGAGGGTAGATCTCACCATGTGGACTATAAGGGAGAAACGTGAAAGGTTTAAATGAAGCATCATATGCCCCACGTACCTCCCACTGAATGTTCTACCTAGGGGTTCATTAACCTAGACAATCCGACCACTGATTTTAGTCTAAGTCATTTATTAAGTCCGCTCATAAACAACTTTTGTTTATGAAATAAAACAAGTTCAAGAAGTCATATTTAAACACTTTAATGTATTGTCCTTAACTTGCATGCATGCATCAAATCTATCTAATTCACTTTTCTAGGTAGGTTCCCAGGTAAGGGTGCTACGTTTCCGTCAGTTTAAATACCTCAACCTAGACAGAACCCGCCTTAGACAAAAGGTCCCTTATAGATAGATTTGTTACACTTTAACCTTTTATTAGTCTATTTAATCCTAGTAAACTGATTAAAAGATTAAAGCCTAAGGGCTGCTAATCATATAGAACCATGATCTTTGGTCTATGTCATTCAAGTTTTAAACATTTTGAAACCATGAATTAAACCTAAGTATGCATGCATGTCTTTTTTGTTGCTTTTAGTTCTAATTTCTCTTTAACCTTTAAAAAGAAACAACTAAAACACATTGCCACACAACAAGGTATTTATAATGTTTATAAAATAACCTATGTGTCATGCTTCATGCAATGTCTGGTCATTACTATACATAAAATTTATATACATGTAATAACCAAGCAAACATGCTTTTCATACACCCTTATACTATAACAATTATAATATAAAGATGATGCACGTCAATTTTTTTTATGCATGTATAAATATAACTCTTATTATGATGCATGAGCATGCTCTTACGTAATTTAAATCATGCTTCTCTAAATCATAACATTTAAAATAAAGAGATGATGCATGACCAATGCATAATCTAAGGTGGGATTTTTCTATATGTGCGTACCATATGACATATAAAATAAACCATACATTTCATGTATTAAACCAAAAATTAATGGACTAGGATGAACCAACTCTAAACTGGAATGAAAAATTCTACCTATTACATTTTCCCATCGAGCAAACCGGTTCACAGGCGAATCGGATCTTGAACCGCCAGGTGAAGCTCCATCGTTTAGTAAATGCCTCCAGGTAAACGATCATGCAACGCACACTAGACGATCGCGTGAATGCTAAACGATCGCTTAGACGACAACGAGGCTGCAAAGCCTGATCGTCTAAACAATCGCTTAACATGCGATAGGTAAACGATTGACCACGCCTTTTACTCCGCGATCGTATAGTCAGTAAATAAGCGATGAGACTTGTTGAGCTATATGATCGTCTAGTGCACACGCCTTAAACGACAACTGAATATCCGATACTATACGATGTTATTGATGATTCTTTGACTTATGTCGTAGGTTCAAATCCTATAGAGCGTGATTCGATTCTTGAATTTCTTGACTTTATTTTATTTATACTTAGCGATCGTCTACCTCATCGTTTACATGACCCGGCCAACACTTGATCATCTTCTTCCTCGAAGAACAGTAACCCTTGCTCCGAAGCTTCTCATAAACGACTCAAAACTCAAACTTACTTTGAATACAAACTCGATAGCAATTAATTATGCCCAAAAATGTAGGGGCCTTTACAATTAACTGGAAATGTAAAAGAATTTAACAAACCAAGGTTTCATCCTAGAAAACTCCATCAATTCACACATCCACAAACGAATTAACAATTAAAACAGAGAGTAGACATGCTGACGAAACTCTTATACAAGAGTACCTATGAGTGGAAGCGAATCTTTCCAATTTCGTTGTGATAGAATTTCCACACAAACATTATAACATACAGATATGCATTGTAAACACTAATTACTGGTATGCTTTAATAATAAATACAAAAGATCGAGAGAACGTACCAGTTGAAGACTGTCTTCACTAAAACTCGATCCAACATGAATGAACTTGTCTCGTCCCTACTCGTCCAGCAAGCAATCCCCTAACAGCACCACGATCGTCTATACTCAGCAGCGCACGAACAAGAAACAACTGGGGACGACACCACCACTCGAAGCTCTCAGTATTCTCGGAGTGAGAATCCAAAGGGTTGACTTTGATGGAATTGGTAGAGGGAGGAGGAAAGACTAATCGTGTACTACGAACAAGTAAGTGGGAGAGGAGACTATTGTATAGTCGGATGCTTGGTCGTTTAGGTCAGGGGTAACACTAAGTGAACATCTATCAAAAAGTAAGCGGTCGTTTAGTTCCGCTTAGCGCGCTACGCGATTGTCTAGATAATCGTGGGTGATCGTTTAGCTAGGCAGGTGTGCGATCGTTTAGGAAACGGATACTATCGTATAGGCTCTCAACACTAAGCGATCAAAGGGTTTCACACCGTGAGCAATTTCGGATATCTTGCAAAATGAAAACAATGTTCATTTTTATTTTTCAATTACAACGAACTTTCCACTTTCACACGAATTCAGAGAAAAACTCGACCAATTATCTGATACCCGGCTAATTAATTAAATAATGAATATAATCATATTATATTCTTAACCTATAGTTTTATATCATATGTTAACTATAGTGTTTTCTCCTCTACTTGATATAAATTATATTCATATCCAATTTCCTCCAAAATAATGTATCTCATACATTTAGTCAATTATATCATATATAATTAACCAATTCAATTATATCATATATAATCAAACTCGCTCTTGTCAATTTAAACATTTCAAACTGACCCAAAAATTGATTCTCAACTTTTATCCAAGCTACCAAGGGGACCTTATGGACCTATGGCTCGAAGCTCCAACGGTACTTGAATAGCTGATTAAACTCTTTAGCCACGAGATCCACCATCCGTTAACTGCCAAGTATTCCACTAAAGACCGGAAGCTGAACTCTTCTTACCACAAATATATTTCTGTGTCTATTGGATATACCCAATCATGAGTACGATAACCCTTCACAGATGCTTGTAAGTACACTTGGGCCAAATTCCCGTTTTGCCCCTATAGTTACATCTCACTCCTTAAGTACCACTGATCCCTCTAATGAACAATACAACATAGTCCAACTATGTGTGAACACCTTTCGGGCCATGAGAAGGTGTGTGGCGCCACATCATTCAAGTCTTGGAATCGGCCTTTAAGGGAGTTATCTATCTATCTACTTACCCATGCAAATTAAAGAACCGCCCTCAATGGCAGGAGTTTCCAACTCACTCAGGATTGAGGTCATGTTACCTATGGTCATCCTAGTGAAGTGAAGTCTCTGTCATGAACGATGTTATATAACGAGATATGAACACTTCATGGTCAGGTCTTATAAAAACTCTTTGTATAGGACGCCCCCACTCGCATGTCCCCTACGCGAATGATCAGGACAGACCATCTGTGATAAGTCACACCACTTGTAACTATTCCACAAAGCAGGCTACATTCATAGCATTACCAGGATAAGGTTTCCCTCCTATATCCATATACTACAGACCATTTTGGTTGTCCCTTAAGACATGGTCCACTTGTATGTCACCACATACATGCTTAAGTCACATAAAGATAACTAGGGATTTTAGTTTACTAGTTTGTGGTAAAGAAAATAAAACATTCAAATGAGCAAAATCAAGAAGTGAAGTAAAATATCATATATTATACATCACAAGCGTTCGTACAAACTGTTTACAAACTACAGGACACTTTAGGGCATCAACCCCAACACATGCTTCACCCACCGAGAATACAAATACAATTCTTTGTAGCAATGAATTTGGAATATCAAAAACTTGGCTTTGATACCAATTGAAGGAACTCTCAATCAAGAGTACTTATGAGTGGAAACAGATCTTTCCAATTCATTGTGGCAAAATTTCCACATATACATCCACACATACAGATATACATTAACAACACTAAATTACTGGCATGCTTAAAGGATGAATAAACAAGAGACCGAGAGAACATACCAATTGAAGACTTTCTTCACTTGAAATCTCGCTCTCTCCGCGAACGAACTCTTCTCGCTCTTGCTCAAACGTCAGGCAATCGTTCAGCAACTTTCCCGTTGTCTACCATGAGCGGCTTCGCACGAACACCAGGGAACGGGGACGACACCACCACTTGGAGCCCTTAGTATTCTCGGAGTGACAATCCAAAGGGTGGGATTTGTTCGGATTTGGAAGAGGTGAGGAGGATAGACTATTGTGTACAAAAGATCAAGCAAAGGGAGAAGTGAACGACTATCTTATAGTCGGTATGTTTGATCGTTTAGGTGAGGTACACGATCATTTAAGAAAAGCTACGTGATCGTCTATACGATCGTTTAGTTCAGCTCAGACGCTAAGCGATCATCTAGGAAATGGTAAGCGATCGTTTAGAGAAAGTGCGCGCAGGTGTGCAATCATTTAGCAAATGTGATGCGCTATCGTATAGGCTCTCAAGTACTGTGCGATCAATTGCTAATCACACAGTGAGCAATTATGTGTATATCTTGCAAAATGAAAACCATTTTCATTTTATTCTTCAGTTACTAAAACTGAATTGAACTTCCCACTAACGCATGAATTCAGAGAAAACGTCGGGCAATTATCTCATAACTGTCCAATTAATAAATTAATAAATATAATCATATTATATTCATAACCTATAGTTTTATATCATATATCAACCATAGTGTATTCTCCTCTATTTGATAGAAATCATATTTATATCCAATTTCCTCCAAATTAATGTATCTCATACATTTAGTCAATCATATCATATATTATTAACCAGTTCAACTATATCATATATAGTTGAACTGCCTCTTGTCAATTTGAACATTTCAAACTATCCCAAAAACTTATTCTCAACTTTTATCCAAGCTACCAAGGGGACCTTATGAACCTATGGCTCGAAGCTCCAACGGTATGTGAATAGCTAACTAAACTCTTTAGCCACGAGATCCACCATCTGTTAACTGCCAGGCATTCCACTAAAGACCGGCAGCTGAACTCTTCTTACCACAAATATATTAATGTGTCCATCAGATATAACCAATCATGAGTATGATAATCCTTTACAGATGCTCATAAGTACAGTTGGACCAAATTACTCTTTTTCCCCTGTAGTTACATCTCACTCCTTAAGTACCACTGATTCCTCTAATGAACAATACAACATAGTCATATTATGTATGAACAACTCTCGAGCCATAAGAAGGTGTGTGGCGCCACATCGTTCAAGTCCTGGGATCAGCCCTTAAGGGAGCTATTTATCTACTTACCCCTACTTCAGGGAAGGAGTGAATTCCATCTTGTGTAGCTAAGTTCCCAAATCCTAAATCCGACGAATCCCTAAAGTGGTAGGTTTGAGTCAACGGCCTGGCCACTCGCACTTATGCAAATCAAAGGACGTCCCTCAATGGCAGGAGTTCCTAACTCACTCAGGATTGAGGTCATATTACCTATGATCATCCTAGTGAAGTGAAGTCTCTGTCATGAACAGTGTTATTTAACGAGACGTTAACACTGCGTGGTCAGGTCTTATACAAACTATTTGTGCAGGACGCCCCCGCTCGCATGTCCCTTACACAAATGATCAGGATCAGACCATCTGTGACAAGTCACAACACTTGTAACTATTCCAAAAAGCAGGCCACATTCGTAGTATTACCAGGATAAGGTTTTCCTCCTATATCCATATAATATAGACCTTTTATTTGTACGGTGAGAGCGATCAGATTACCAACTCAAAAAGCCTACCATTTTGGAAATTCGTCTGACTAGGGAGCTAGGAGCAGCTACACGAGACGAAATTTACTCTTTCCCCAATGTAGGGGCAAGTAGATAAATTGTTTCTTTAAGGGCTGATTCCGGGTCTTGAACATAGTGGCCACACCCTCTCCTGGCCTGAGAGAGACTTGGTCATAGTGGGACTATAATTTATTGTTCATTAGAGGGTTTATTGGTACTTAGGGAGTTAGATGTAACTACAGGGGGTAAAATGGTAATTTTGATCCAGTTGTACTTACGAGCAATTTGTGAAAGGTGCATTGTTAACTGGTTATATCCAGTGGACACATAAATTGATCTATAGTGCGAAGAGTGCAGTTGTCGGTCTTTAGTGGAATGACCAGTAGTTAATGGATGTTGGGTAAATTAATTAAAGAGTTTAATTAATTATCCAATTACCAATGGAGCTTCAATCTACAGGTCTATAAGGTCCCCTCTGTAACTCAATAAGGATTTAATTGAGAAGTATTTCTCGGATTAATTTGAAGTGTTCAAATTAATTTAGGGAATTAATTATCTATGATATAATTGATTAATAAATTATATATGTGATATAATTAATATAACGTATTTTATACATTATACTATAAGGTAATATGAGAGGAATTTGAATATGATTCAAATACTAATTATATGAATAAGATTCATTTAATTAAATTTAATATAAATATGTTTTATATTAAATACCGTAAATAAGTTTGAGAGGAATTAAATATTTGAATATGATTCAAATATTAATTATATGAATGAGATTCATATAAGTGAATTTAATATAAATGTGATTTATATTAAATGTCATGTGTGGTTGAGAGAAAATACATCTATAGGTTATATTGTATATGATACAATATGTAATTATAGATTATGTGTTATATGGGATATAACATATAGTTTATATACATATAATAAGGTTGTTATTATATGTACAATTATTATTAATTTAATTTTATTAAATTAATACTAATTAATTAAAGGGAATGAGTTACAACTCCTTCCCCCTAATTTATCTCAACCAAGTACATGGGTGAAAATGATGGTTGTTGTTGGAATCATCTTTCTCCTTAGATGACTATGAGAAAGGTTCTCTCCAAAAAGAAACATATTGAAGAGAATAATTCTCTGAAAAATTCTCTCTCCTCCTCTTCATCTCCCTTCCCTCTTCCAAGGATTCAAGAAAAGCCCGAAAAAGTCTCTCTCCTCCTCTCCATCTCCCTTCCCTCTTCCAAGGATTCAAGAAAAGCCCGAAAAAGTCTCTCTCCTCCTCTCCATCTCCCTTCCCTCTTCCAAGGATTCAAGAAAAGCCCGAAAAAGTCTCTCTCCTCCTCTCCATCTCCCTTCCCTCTTCCAAGGATTCAAGCAAAGCCACGACTTTTGCTTGAATCTTTTGTCCCAAGAGAATACAGAGAGTTCTAAAGTGGTGGTGTCCCATTTGGAGAAAGAGATCCGTTCGTGATTTGTTCAAGGGATTCTTGAAGAAAGTGTTCTTCAGGTAAGGGTTTCTGAA
The DNA here is from genome assembly GCF_027475165.1 of Benincasa hispida. Lineage (NCBI taxonomy): Eukaryota > Viridiplantae > Streptophyta > Magnoliopsida > Cucurbitales > Cucurbitaceae > Benincasa > Benincasa hispida. The sequence goes on from NC_143486.1 coordinate 51,144,168, forward strand.
ACCCTAAGTTTTCCTTTATTTATTGCATGCTATAATTTATATAAATGCATATCTTGTTCTTGTTTTACTGTAAAACTCAAATTCAATGAAAAATGGACATTGGGTCGATCTTGCTTCCATTCAAAGGATACTCTCCTCAGTGAGTTTCCTTCAATTCTGCCAGCTCGCATGTTGGTGCCATGCAACCATGTTACACCACACTATAGAAATTAGTGACTGGCGAAGCGTGGGGCTTATTTTGAGGACAATAGACATCATTTAGCAAGTAGTGTTATTCCTACATCGCAACCTAAGCTACCCAAGAACAAAGGGAGTAACTTAGGTGGTAAACAAATTCGTTTAATTAAAGCATCGGCTCCCAGTCTTTAGAAAGATATTGCAGCTCATAGAGAAGAAGGTTATAGTAGCACAAGTGATCATCATTGGAAAAGTTCCTTAAAGAAGCAAAGATATCCGTTGATGACTTTTTTGAAGGAGTTCAAAGTACTTCAGCAGCTCCTAGCATTGCTATACCCCTAGTTCGTATCCCTTTTCTCTTTCTATATATATATATATTATTTCTCTTTTTAGCAGATAAATTATTTATTTGTTTATTTTTACAGTCCCTTTGAGCAATCATCTTCATGAGCTTGCGGGGCAACATAGCGATGAATTTTTAACAGGCCTTTTGCTTTGGATTCATCCATTGAGAAAGTTGATACTTCTGAAGCACCGGTAGTTGAACCAGCTAAAAAATCCTCACGACTTTCTGCAATTTCAAAAGATATTCGACACGATAAGAGAAACATAGTCGAGGAAAGCGTGGAAGTTTTGAACCCTCCAACCAAAGAAGACGGTTGCTTCAAAGTGTTCTTAATGGAGAAAGCCCAACACTTTGCTGGTCTCCTCGAGATTTTTTAGCCAGACTAATGTACTTACAGAAAACTGATCACTACAAACCTTAAAGCATCTCTATATTCTGGCGAAGCAAAGGTTCAAACTTTTATCAGATAGCCACTTTATCTATACGGGAGGATATTCATGATATGATTGCTCATATTCTTTTTGAACACATCCCAAGGCTTAAACCAGAAGTGACAAAAGTATTTTTTGGCATTTTCAAGATCCATGCAAACAATTTGGCTCCTCTTTAAGAGTTCATGAGTAACTATCTTAAGAGGGTAGATAACTTCAATGAGCTACAATCTTCATATTCTACCCAGATATCCTTTGCTAACATAGATCGCCAAGTGTGTGAGAAAACCTCCCGTATGAGAAATAAATTGTGTCTCAATTTGAGAAAAGGCATTCCCTTGATAGGCCAACTATAAGAAGAAGACCAAGTTATTCAAGAGCAGGCCAAACAATTATCTTTGGAACTTAGCAACTCTCCAAAATAAAAAATCAAATCAAATAAATACAAAATTGTAACATTTGTCAAATTAACTCAATTGAGTTGTTGTTTGACCAAAACAAAAGATAACTCATTTAAGTTGAAGAAACCACAAATTTAACTTTCAAATATGTTAAATTTGTACATGAAACATCATCTAGTTTGATGGTTTCAATTCAATTTGAAGTTTTCTAACTATGAATTTAATCTATATAAATAAATTAAATTTTTTTAGTGTTTCAATATTCAAGAATGTTTCACTTTCTTGTATTACATTATAAATATTCAACGTCGTATTGTGCTGAATGTTTAGATTTTTCTACCTAATTACCATTTCAAGATTGCAAAACAATCAAACTGCAATTAGAAATTTTCTTGTGCATTAGATTATTATCTTGTGCAACTTAGTACATGTTTGGACGTGATTATAAAATAGTTTAAATCATTTTTTTTTTAAATCACGCATAAAATACTTCAATCATTCAAAATCAATTTTAATAATATGAACAACGCATTTAAAAGTGTAAAATTAAACATTGAATTGATTTTGAATGATTAAAGGTATGTTTCAAAGTAATCTTAAACACAACAAAAATTATTTTAATCATTAAACATGCACATAATTTGTTGGAATTACAGGTATTAAGTCTATATTTCACTTTATGCAGGTTACTGTAGAAGTGAAGGGAGAAACTCAAATGATTAAATTGTCAAAGAAACTTAAAGCAAATTCAATCACAATCAAGCATGAACTATGGATAGAACAACCAGAGAACATTCCAACATGTCTTGCCACAAAACCTAATCCCAAATCTGTTGAATTGTTTCATCATTTTTTAAAAAGCTGAAACTGAGTAAGTGATGGAATATTGAATGCAAAAGAATTGATTAGTAATTTCCTTTACAACATCCCACCCCCTACCCAAAAATAAAACAGGATTTTAGGTTAGGAAGCACAAGTTCATATACATGTAATTTTAGATTGATTGATGCAATATACAAATTTATTAATAACGATAAGTTAAAAGTACAATTTGAATCCACAAACTTTCAAGTTTCTATCTATCTGGTCATTGAGCTAAACAAATATCTAATAGAATCTTAATATTTTAATTTTTTTGTGTCTAATAGATATTTAAATGTTTAGTTTTATGTCTCATAAGTCAACTTACTTAACATTTTTCAAAATCTTTGAACTTACCACTAAAAGAAAAACTGATTAAAGATAAAATTCAATTTCATATCTAATTCGTAAGTTAATATTTCTTAAATCTAAAATTCAAAAACTATTGTTAAACAAGATTGATTTTCTATTTTTGAAATACAGATACAAAAAAATAGCCACCAAACATACATGATTTTTGTTTTCAGAAAATAGAAAACCAAAAACGGAAAAAAATAAAAATAAAAAACAAACCACTGGTGCTTCGTTTGATAATAATTTGGTTTAAAGTTTTTTATTTTGAAAAATAAGCTTATATACACTACTTCCATCTCCAAAAATTTTTCATTTTTATCTACTTTTTACCCATAATTTGAAAAACCAAGTCAAATTTTGAAAGAAAAAAAATAGCTTTTAAAATTTTGTTTTTGTTTTTGAAATTTGGCTAAGAACTTAACTATTATACTTAAAAAATATGCAAATCATGCAAGAAATTAAGAGGAAATACGCTTAGTTTTCATAAACCAAAAACAAAAAATAAAATTATTACTAAATGGAGCCAAAATACTAATCAAACTGCCTTAATTTTTTAATAGATGCTTCTAGTTAAGTGTTCAACTTCATATTAAGGTTTAATGGTTAAATAAGTTCATCATTGTCATTAAGGTATATACCTTTAAGACTTTGACAAAAAATAATAGGAGTGTTCAAATGACTCGACAACTCGAAGGACTACCCAACCCAAACTATAAGAGTTAGGTTGAATTAGTTTTGTTTTTGAGTTTGGTTGGATTAATTTTTTTTTTTTTTCTATTTTTCTTGGGTTGGGTTGGATCTAGAGTTGAATAAAAAAAATTAGATCAACCCAACCAAACTCAAATCATATATATATATATATATATATATATATATATCTTTTAGAATTGATGAATTTGTGAAACTTTTAAATTTTTCTTTTAAGAATGTTTTTGTATAGAGTTTATAATGGATATTATAGATATTTGATATGTAAGAATTTAGTTTTATGAAATCTTAATTATTAGATGTATTGTAGAGAAATTTAAGTATTTTAAATTAAGAAGAAAATAATAATAATGATCCGAGCACAATCCAAATTTTGAGGGTTGGGTTGTGTTAGAGACCATGTTTGAATCATTTGGGTTGTCATTGAGCAACCCAAATTTTCGGATGGGTCCAAAAAACCACCACAATCTAACCCAACCCATGTACCCCTTAGAAATAATTTGAAATTCGTTGATCTCAAAATAAAATAAAATAATTAAATGAATTGAAAATTGAAATAATTAGATAATGGTAAAACTGCATCATTTGTTAGAAATTTATATTCATAAATGATAAGAATATATCTTCAGATTTGAGAAAACAACTTAAACCAGAGAGCTGCTGGGTTGATCAGGAGAACTATAAAGGAAGCCAAGTCCTAGGCACAAAATCCATACATCAAAGCTACAGAAGCCATTCCAAATGAAACCAAACACGAATAATATCGTCCAAGAGTTCACCGATGTTTCGAATTCATATCAATTTCCTGGTATCACGTAATGATAAAGCATTTGATAATAACGTCACGAATACGAATAACTACACGAACTAGTAACCGGATACACTGAATATCAAACAGAGCCCCCAAAATGTAATATCTCAGGGTACCAATAATTCCAAAAGCTATGAACATAATTTACCGCAGCCACCAATATTACTTCACACTTAACCTATGTACTATATATGGATTCCAAAGTATTTTTGACTTAGAAAGGTTAATTGATACCTACCAATAACTGTCCTAACTATGTCACTTCCTGGAACCTGAGTGTCATATCTAACAAAATCCACCCAGTCCTCATGTGATACTTCTTCTTGTCGGTAATTTGACAAATGACAAAATATGTACACTGTGCACACTAAAATCTATATTTTCGCTTCTGTCGTTTTGACCGCTTCCTAGATGTTGCAGAACCATTTATGCTTTCTCGTTGTCGTTTGACATCGCCGTTGCTAAGTGAATCTATTGCTAATGTTTTCAAGCTTTTGGTGTACCTAATAATGTTGGTTACAATTGCATATACAGTGACCTCACTCTTTGGGATCATGATGGCTTTTCGCTCAATAACTGCGTTTTTCCCACAGAAGGAATCTTGAACTGTCTCATCTATTAGTCTCTGAAATACAACCTCCTTATTGAGATTCATACAATCTGCAGAGACCTGCACAGCAATAAGAGTACAGTGATTGATCCTTGTACAGATGCTTGGTACCAACATACAGCATAGATTTTTCATGTTTCCAAAATCTAATCAAATTTCTATTGTCTAAGTGACACATGCAATGAAAAATATCTTTGTTTTGCACAAAAAGCAATTAGAGGAATACTAAAGAATGTTGCATCATGATCATAGTCTAAACCTTCTGTTCTAACAAAGCATTCTAGAAACTTTGTTGAATTTCTAGAGTTTACAAAGCGGATGGCTAATTTCCTTAGAAAGCTATTTTGGATGGAAATTTAGACTTGAGCAGGCACAAGTTATAGCTTCGTGAGAAACGAATCATTGTTGTTATACAAGCGTGAAAGAGAAATCTTGAGGAAGGAAATGTAAGAGTATGACAAGACTCGATAGAATCACAGGGGAGCTCATCATGCTATGTCAAGTGGAGGTGGAATTGCAAGGAAGAAAATATACTCAACTAAGGTACTAGCTGTTGGCCTTGGTAATAAATTTTAAATTTCATAGCCTATTCGGTTACTGGAAACAAAAAGTCTCTGAAGTTGGGGTTTCAAAACCACAGGCGGAACCTTTTGTATAAAGTATAAAGTCCAGGCGATTAAAAGGAAGAATGAATTCCATATATTCCACTGTTTTCTTCCTAATAACCAAAAGGAGTAGCAGAATCTGAAGTAATAAGATTTTAAGACATTTTTCATGGAAATGTACCTATAGTGATGGCCAAGACTCTAGAGGCTAAACAATGGCTTGAGCGGTCATTCAATCCAGTAAAAAGGTAATAAAGCTAGAGGGGATGAGTTCAAACCACAAAAATCACCTATTTGAAATTTAAGTTCTCAAGTGTTTCCTTAAAAACTAAATGCTGTAGGGTTAGATGGTTGTTCTATGAGATTATCTGATGTGTTCAGACATTTGCAGAAATATATCTATACATATATGAATCCTATATAAACTGGTGGCTAGGCTCTGGAAATATAAGTCTAAAAAGATGATCCAAGTCGAATTGGTCAACGTTGACAAAGCTGCTACTTGTCTATCCCAACCATTGTGTGCAGAGCAAAAACAGAATAAACCAAGATCACCCATCCATCTAGACAAGCATTGTGGGCAAGTGGGTAAAGAATTGGATATCCCCACCTCCAAAGCAAGCTCAAGTTCAATAACTGCGAGATTGTATGCCACTTTCTAATCTCTCCCCTTATTCGCCCATCAATAATTCTCACCAAAAAAAAACCTAAACTATCTCAAATAATGACTCATATACCAATTAAATAATCATATATAGAGTGTAAACTCCAATGCTCGGCCGAAAATCTTGAAGCCTTTTTTAGTCTTCAACATTTCTAGACCTCCACCATCATATATCATATTACTTTACAAGATGTAGGACGAAGGTTCGGGTCAATATTAACTTATAAGTTGAAAGAACTTACGCTAGGATATCAAAATCATTCTTCATTAGTAAAGGATGCAAGTCTATATATGTAGATGGAAGCATTTCAATTTCTCACCTTAAAATCAACGGGGATATTAATTTCAGCATGCGAACTACCACAACCTTCACTGAAATTGAGCCTCAAAACCATTTCAAATGATTTTGCCTTTACCGTTCTTCTGATAAATGTCAAAATGTAAAAAGAACGAATTAAGCATTGGCATGGCAGAGTAATAAGCTAGTGTAATATTGACATCATCGAAAACTGAGTGTAACATTCGACCAAAAGAAAATTATATAAAGAAGAATGAAGGTGGCCAAATTTATTAGGCCGGAAAGTGCAAAATAATCTCGGAGCTACAAGAGATGTTAATTATAACACTAACTTTCTCATTTTGCAATCAAGTCATACCTCACTAAGAAGACTGATAACAAACATAAGCATGTCTTGTTAAAAAACAATACTCAGTGATAAACCATTTAACATGCCAAATGCATCATGTCGTTGTCCCATGAGATTACATAAGCATTTATTATTTAACATACCTGAAACGGATAATGTTCTAAATAATTTCACCAAAAAAAAAAAGAGAGAGATGCCTTGAAGAAAAAACAGGGAAGAATATAAAAGTACCTTTTAAGGAGAAACGGTTGGCTCTGTAAAGTAGCTGATTTGTAATCTTGGTTATCCAAGAACGAAACCTGGGAGAATGTGGACAAGTGCTGTTAAGCGGGTTACCATTATCCCAAAATGATCAATATAGGGATGAGTGCATAGGAAAGTTTGTTAGGGTTGCTCGGGTGTATTTTCTAAAAACTGTATAATAAATGAAAAATCAACCACCTAATTAGGATACTAAGTTCCTATAGGTTATAGACATAAGGTCAGGTGGTTACTTCATGAAATTAGTCGGTGTGTATGTAAAGCTAACCCAAATACTCATAATATCAAAAATAGTTTTATTTGATAAATTAACCAAGTTTAATATATATATATATATATATATATATACTAAAAAGTAAATAAAATTTTTCATTGATATAATAAAAAGAGACTAATGATCCAAAATACAAGATCTCCAATACAAAAAGAAAAATAGAAGAGACAATCACGACTGATGAAGAGTACGAGCCAAAAAAGACAAATCCTGCTACAACGAAGAAGCAACAAAAGCTTGAAAAGAGAACCCCAGAAGAAGCTAAGAGAACAACTGAACCAATACAACAAACCAACAGAGCAAAACACAAAAAAAACTGACAAGAACTACTCCTTGCAATGCTCATGACTAATCCCATTAAACTTTTGGGGGGCTTCGCCTACACCAAAACCAACATCCTCAAACTAGTATTTCAAGTTATTTAGTTTTCTACTTAAATGCTTGAACCCAAAACCTTAGAGATCTTGTTTGCATCTCCAAACATCTGAGCCCTTACCACCAAGGCATCCCACAAGATTTTATAATTGATTTTTCAGCACTATTTTCCAAGATCCTTTTTTTTAATGGTGTAGAAAGATATCTTTTGCTAAGTATTTTCACTTATTTCTTCATATTTTTTCTTAGAGAAACTATCGTGCCTAACAAATTTTCTACGCATTTTTTTTTTTTACATTTAAAAATAGGGGAAAAAATGTGGACAAAGCTAGCAACCAAGCTTTCAGTCACACAGAAGTGTCAAGAATGTCTAGGCCCAATCCATTATTTTACAATCAGACTTTGAGCACTCTAACATTACCTTCAGTACACGAAGGGATTTTCTCTTATTAAGCATAACCCACCCTAGAGGCTTGAACCCAACACCTTGGCTAATCAAAATCCAACCTTTTCACGTCATCATGAAGGTTTCCTTTTACGATTGTGACGGAAAATCTAGGTCAGCCGTAAAAAAGAGAAATGGGAGAGAACCATAGCTTTGACAATATTTCTAGAAGAACACAAGTCCTCAACTATCATGAATTGGAGTTAAAGTGTTATAAAGGGAAATAAACGCAATAATTTCAGATAAATCACCTCAACAGATTTGATGAATGGCAATGGAGCTTTCTGTCCATGTACACTTAATATTCGAAGGGTCCAGTTAACAAATTTCTTATCTGCAAAAGGGAAAAAAATGACATATTGTTGAGGCATTCTGAACCATGGGTTTCACTGCTTCATGTAGATGCCAAAAGAATATAATAAAACATCATTCCAACATTTTAAAAGTAAGGTTAAACATCGATTGCAATGAAAGAATGAGAAGGGAAGTTTTCTCGCAGACTGGACAATCAAATGCTACATAACTCTTACGTGTAACACAAAAAAAATAGGAAATCGGTATAAGAAAAAAAAACGCAATCAATCATTGAACTACATTTTGAGAACAATATTAAACAGATGAATGCTAAAAAGTTTTGGTCACCAAATATTGTGTGACACTAGCAAAATCAGTTCTAAGGGAACTACATGCCTCCCTTTACTTTTCCTTTTTTTTTTTTTTTTTTTTTTGGGGGGGGGGGGGGGGGGGTGGTGGTGTTACGGTACACAATAAGTATATTTTACATGCCTCCTTTTCTCAGTCTAACAGCGTAAAATAAAATAACATTCTAAAACACGATCTGAAAAAGACAGCCAGAAAGCAACAGAAAGATGGTGGCTAACAGATTTCTTACGGCATAGGGATTTTTGCTCATAGATAAGGAAGAAGTAGTATGCGGATGCTTACTCTAGAAATATAGACTGTCATAAAGTAACTTAAAGCAGAGGTCCAGTAGACTAATGGTATTCCCTTGTCAACCCTACTGATGTATTTTCAACTGATATGCAATGCAATAAGAATAAGTTTAAGAGAAGTTACCAAGACTCAAGCCTTGAGAAAGTATAATCTGGAAAAGATCAATTCTAACAAATGGGGGAATTTGCATATTTAGGATCTCCATTACACCGGCAATGACCTATGGCAGTTCAGATTGAACAAGAAAACTATTAAATAAAATAGATTGATGCTTTAGAGTTTAAAGTATGAATAGTAGATATTTAAACATATGGACATAAAGATGGTCAACTTCAAATGTGACGTATGGCATGAATTCAACAACTTTATGTTTCTTGGTAGTCCAGATGAATGACATGAAGAATGGTAAAATGTAGTTTTTCTTCTTTATTGTGCTCGGGATGGAAAAAGAAAAGGAAACAATACCTTATCTACACGACCATGGATAACCAAACTTGCTTTCTTATCCTTTGGAGTTTTCTGTCAGAAAAGGCAAATGACAATTTCTTAAAATAAATGATAGGTTGGCAATAAAACCTTCTGTTTAAAATTTATGGATTCTTTTGATATATATGTCTTTATACATCTCATTTCTTATTAAAAAAAATCATAATATTAGAAAAGAAAATACATATACATTCTTATGGCCATAACACTTGAGTTTAGGCCTAATTACAAAAAAGATACTAGTAGCCATATTTGTTACTATTTGCCGCAGGTTTACCTGAAATGCAAAACCTCCAGAGAATTCTTCTAAAGATATGCACGAAATATAATTTACATAGAACAAAGAAGAAAGTGGAGCACCGAAACAAGTGATCCTTTTTTTTCTTTTTGGTATAACATGTGTTCTCTCATCTAACAACTAAAGGAGGCATGTCTCAACTTTCTCTGTCTCAAAGCTCATCATTTATTGGCTTTCTATCCACCAAGATAATGATGATGACGACATTGATGATAATAGTAATAAATAATAATAAATTCATCAAAAAGGAAATAACAATGATAAAGAACAAGCCCTACATTCGCTTGAAATAAGAGATCAAGTACCTGAAGATTAACAATTACAATCTTTCCCCCACCACGAAGTGATTTCAGAGGAAGGTTGCATGCTGGAGTGATCTGCAAACTGCACATAGTAACCATACCTATGACCATCCAGAAAGATCCAGCAAATATAAATTTTCATAGTAGGCACACAAAATGCTCTGCAGACAACCAATGATAGAACGATACAAGCACAATAGTACTAATAATTATACTGTAGAGAAGATTTAAATCATTGGCTAAAAGCTCATTTGCTTTTGAAATCATGTTAGACAATATAATATTGCAAGTCACCTCAAATTCTTCAAAAGACTTCAGGAAGGAGCTACTGATCAGTTGCTAAAGTAAAATTACATCCATGAGACTAATCTCCAATCATGGACTTTAGCAACATTGTCAGTGATTAAAATATAAGAATTCTTTTAGAAAACAGAAAAGAAGAAACAAGAGTCTTGTTTATCACATGAAAAGGACAGACACATGCTTATTTCAGCAAACAAAGTAGTTAGAACCAAATTTTCTGTTTACAACTTGTAACCACCACATTAACAATCTACTTACCTTGTCCCTAGACACAATACAATATCAGCCATCCTGCAGTGTCTCTCAGCCGGATTCATCTCCTTTGGAGGCAATGCATCCTGCATTTCATACAGAGGTCAGATGTCATAAACAGTTTGTCGTGGTTTGCTAGAAACATGTTCAAAATTTATTTAAATGGTTTTCTCTTGGTTTCCATTGATAAAAATGGAGAAATTAGTCAAACACACACCACAAATCTGTTTGCACCACCTTGTATGAAGCCTTACAGATCTAAGGTTGGATCAATGTATAACTAATCTACTTTTATCATCAACCTTTTCGAAGTCCACTTTTAGAATCACTTTGTTCAAAGAATATACACTCTCCAACTGCTTCAAAAGCATTAAAAGAGGCATCTAGAATATGACAACCTTTCACGGGGCTAGTTGATAATCATCAGGTACAAGGGTAGCACTTCCTTCAGACAGAACTAAAATCTTGGCTAATCTTGCAGAAGGAAGTGACCAAGCTGATAAGTTTCAAGTCATTTGCCTCAGAAGCTCTGGAATTCTTTGGATAAGACAAATATTAACCATATTTGCATGACTTCTTTCATTTTTTCTCAATGAAAGTCGTTGGTTTTTCATCAAGATATACATACATACATACACACATACACACACACATATATATATCATATTTGTATGACTATGAAAAAATCAGTATCGAAAAACTCGTGGAATACCTAAAGTACATTAGGTACCAAAAGGTTATATGTTCCTCTCAAGAATTTTTCCATCATACTCACACCATAAGAGTCTGAGAGATTTTAAATTACCAAGATGTTTTGCTATTTTGCATACCTCCTCTACAAAAGGTCTCTCAATCCAAACTCCCAAAGAAGCTGCAAAAGGTTCCAATGGAGGCCCTAGAAAGTGAGTTTAACCACCACTGGAAGTATAAAGATTTTGAAAAAGAACCAACCACTTAATTTCCAAACTGGACTTCCATGGAAGGCCACAGTTTCAAGTAGCCTTCCTTTGTGCTATAGTCCACATTGATGTGGAAGCTAAAAACAGAAAAGAACACAAAAAACAAAGACTCGTTGAATTTTACCTCTTAACACTCTTAATGATAAAAACAAAAAGAACAGGAGTCGTCTTTTTAAGTGCTCTATGATGTTACTTTAAACTTTACTTGAGAGTTCAAACCAGAGGAAGGAATGTAGTATTTTCAGTAGAAAAACAAACAGAATGTAGATAACATGACCACCAAATAGATAAGAATTCTAATAGACTGAGAATACTAAAACTATCAACTAACAGAAACAGACCTTGAAAATACATAAAATATGAAAGAACGGTGAGTACACTAAAACCAGTAATTAGCTAAATTCATTCTTCATATCTAAAAAATACAATACGGCCGATAAGAAAAGTACCTCCCAGTCAAGAACCGTATCCCTTAGTTTAGCTCCACAGTTGGCATCAGAACATCTCCGTGAAGTATCTTTCAATCCGATAGTCTCTACTTCAAAATCCCTCAAATACCTTCAGAATATTTTAGAGTCAGATCTCCAACGGATAAGAAAAACAACCACTCACTCTATATTAAAGCAACATAGTCCAAAGGAAGGAAGGGGGAAAAAAGGCTGCAAAAAATATCAGTGGCCATAGATAACGATAATCACTCCTTAGTTATCAGGACTGTATTCCACCATTTAGAGTTTGAAAAAGGTTAGAAAATGGAGACCAAGGGGGATTGAAAAGGTATTCAATATTGGCATAGATAAGGGAACAAAAGTATTGACAAAAACCTCTTCTTTTTAAAAAATTAAAATTTACAAATACCCCTTAATTTTTTTTTTTTTAATTAAAAAAGACTTTCATTGAAAAAAAATGAAAGGATACAAGGGCATAAAAAAAACCAAGCCCACAAAAGAGAGCTTCCTTAAAGAATAAGGAAGGGTATCCAATCTAACAAAATATGACCCAACGAAAGACTCCACTATTTCTCTCCCCCAAAAATTGATATAGGTGATGTAGGCGTCTTCTTTGATGTGTTTTAAGGGCAGTTAAGTTCTGTTTTTATTTTATTGGCCTGTAACCAGCTGCCTGGTTTAGCTTTCGGTCCGCAAGCTTGCATGGCTTTCAGCCATTGTTTGTTCACTATTAATAAGATTATCTTTGAGTTCTTGGATTAATACATCAAATACCCATAACAAAGCACACGCTCCCACCCTCCAAAGAAAAACTCATCTCCTGTTGAACGACAAATGGAGAAGGAACTCCTCAATAATATCACTGAAAGTTCTGTGATTGGCTAACTGAATACCGAACACCTCAAAAAAGATGTTCCAAACCGTTTGCACATAATACAATTCAAAATAGGTGATCCAGATTTTCCTCTACCCTTTGGCACATAATGCAACAAAAAGGTCCAATCAAGGAAGAAAACTTCCTCGAAAACCTATACAAGGTATTAACTCTTCCATGAATAATTTGCCACATAAAGAACTTCACCTTCTTCGGGATTTTCACCTTCCAAAGAACCAAAAGACCAACTCTCTAAAGGGAGAAGGAAGACCAAAGGGGATTATAAAAGGTATCCAATATTGGCAAAGATTAAGAAACAAAAGTATTTACAAAAACCTTTTTGAAAGTACGTGACCTATTACTAACCAAAATTCAGAATTGTATTCTTTCATTTTTCTTCACGATAAATCTCAATTTTATCCAAATAAAATAAAAAGGAAGAAGTCATAAAAGTGATAAGATCAGAAACATCTTTGAAATCTCTATTACCTAGGTGCATCCAATGTTCTATTCAACAATGGAAGTAACAAAAATGATAATATGTCACGTCTGAAAAGTTACGCCAATTTTCATATTTTTTAAAAAAAAAAAGTCATTTCCCTCGAGCCAAATGCCCTACAAAATAACCAAAATGGCAGGTCACCAGCCTGTGAAGAGTTTTCCTTTTATTTGCAATTTTCTTTTTTCTTTTTTTTTTTTGGATAAAGAGACATTTCATTGATAAATGAAATTAGGGGTAAACCCCAAAGCACCTATAGATGATTACAAGAGAGATTGTCAATTGAAAACTAAGAAGGATAAACTATAATGTTTAAAAGGGTGCTTTAATTTGCACAGGGTGGGCAGGGCATTCACGCAGGGTGGGATTGAGTGACCATGGGCCACGCGGGCTGGGGATGCTGGGTGCGCATGGGGCACGCATGGGGTGCAAGGTGGATGGGCATGGCATGCCTGCAAAGTGGGGCTGAACTATAATGTTTATAAAAGGGTGCCAATTGGTAATTTGCAAATAGATGTTAGAAAGAACTTCCCAAAGACTATACCTGTAAACCAGGGAAGGGTCATGGCTGGCTGCAATAGTTTGCAGAAACCTGAACTATATCAAAGTTGCAATGAAATAATTCAAGAGTAAATGATCCCAATCCTCCACCAGAGGGAGAATACACGTTGAACCTAACCTTTAAAATGTGCAATGTATTATCCTCTCACAAGCTACTAATCGAGAAAAAAGCTCCACTCCTTACAGACCCCATTGAGATTTGTTAGATTTAATTTTCAGTTTATTATCTTATGTTGATTTTTTTTTTTTTTTTTTTTGGGGGGGGGGGAGGGGGGTGGAGACGGATCTTTTCATTAAATAAATGAAAAGAGACTGATGCTCAAAGTACATGGAAACGATAACAAGTACATATGCAAATACAAAAGAAGTACTAAGACATCATCCTTCTAAATATATAGGCTAAGCTAGAAAGACAAAAACATTCCAATTTAAGCATAAATCTTGAATAGAAAAATCTGCAAAAAACTTGGTCAAAGAGATCACCAGGAAGACGCATTGGACCTAGCAAATTGAAAACGATCCATCCATACCAATGATTTATCTTGGAAGTCTCTCTGATTTCATTCTCTCATTTTCCATTTTCTTCTCTTTGTTTAACACACAATGACATTTGATTATTGGTTCCGCAATATATTTATTTTTTATCGATTTCATTTTCTCAACAGACCCATTCACTATCAATTATTTCACCAGTGAAAGCAGGGAAAAATTAATTAAAGACTTATACATTGTCCATTAAGGAAAGAACTACAAGTTTTTTTTCCCTGATTTATGGATATATATATTTAGAAAGAGACCAAGGGGCAACCTAAGGGCAAGGGGTTGAGAAAACCCCTCCCCCACAAAACTATCAAAGAAAAGTCTACCAATTGTTAATAATCATCAAAAGGTTGTAGTTATAAAAGAATGTTATACAATTTGTACACCACCACGAAGGATTGTGTTGCACCAAAAGCCAAAAAGACTCCAAAGAAGAGGACTTATCTTCAAACACCCAGTTGTTCCTTTCCTTCCAAAGGTCCCAAAGGAAGGTCCACGTAGCACAACGTCAAAGAACTCTTTATCTACTACCAACAAACTCCCATCAAGCATCTACAAAAGCCAAATATCAATCTTCTTTAGCATGCACAAGGCAACTCTGAACTCCATAAATAACGTTTGCCACCCTTTAACCGCAAAAGGACAATAGAGAAATAAGTGATCAAGATTTTCTTCCTCTTGTAAACAGAAGCAGCCTACCGAAGAAGACATCGCCCAATTTCAAAGTTTTCTTTGGAGTTTTTCATGAGTGTTTAAACTTCTATAAGCCAAGGAAAACTTCAATCTTTTTTTGGGACCTTGAACTTCCAGATTTGGTTCATCAAGGGGTAGGGCAACTTTGCCTCCCTATTTGTTAGCCTCATAAAAGGTGGATTTTGCAGTAAAAGATCTGGATGGGTTCAAGTTCCACTTTATTCCGTCATGATCACTACCCACAACCCACCATTCAGGACATCAATCAAGTTGGCAAAATTTCCTATCTCTATCAAAAAGGATTTTCCCAATCCCCAAGTCCCAAGTTTGTTGTTCACAGTCCTAGCAATCAGCAATGGAGGCCCCTTTTTTTGTTGTAAGCAAATAAATGTCAGGGAACTTGGTAGCCAACAATTCATCACTCTGCTCCACTTATCTTCCCACAACTCAATTCGTTTTCCGTTCCACAAAACTTAGGAACTGATCTTTATCCTTCAAGATTTTTTACCACAACCACTATCTTCCTTTCTTTTTGCTAATTTTAGTAGTCGCAGACTCCATCTCATAAATAGCACCAATGCTTCTTCTCCGTAAGGCATTTTCCGACTGCTATCATCCTTTCTTTTTGGTAATTTTAGAGTCCAACCCACAGAATCCGTCCCATAAATAGCGTCAATGCCTCCTCTCCACAAGCATTTTCCTCCTGGGTAAATCTCCACAGCCAAGGAAACTACTACAAGTTGAATTGCCAATGGAAGCAAGTTTCAAACCCCCGTGTCTTAAATCGTCCCATGGCTGTCAAGCTCAAACAAGTTGGTTGATGTGTATATGCCTTAAATCTAGGGGCATTCAAGAGAAGGCTGAAAACTGATACGACCGAAAAAAACCGACCAAACTGACATCTGTTGGTCGGTTTTCATAAAGTGTTGAATCGACATCAGTCCAACTCTTTTTTCTCTCCTTCATCTCTCTTCTCTCTTCTTTCTCCTCAACTTTTTCCTTCATTTCACTCTTTTAGCATCCCCAGACCACCAAAACCGACCAGATCAAATCAACCAACCAACCATGTATTCGATCAGTCCATCCTGGAATCGTTTACCACCGATCGACCGACATGTTGGTGGTCGGCGTCAGTTGTTGCCCAAAATTGACTCTAACCAACCAGTGAAGACCCCTACTTGTATCTATCAGGAATTCCAACACTCTGATAATTGTTGGATGAGTGAAAGATCCATGTTAAATATGTGCCGACAAATGTTTACACTAAAAGACTTGTAGGGCACATGTCAAACACTGGTTAGACAAGTGTTGGACAATTAACAATGAGATTCATACTCTTCAATCACACTTGTCTTTCAATTTCTTTCAATTATAAACGTCAAAAATCAAAATAAATTTCCAAGATTCGAATATGAATACTGTCGAAATGTATAAAAATACTCACAAATATATTCAAACCCTAATAAATTTCATATGTGTGTCTACACTTAACAACCCAAAAAATAATTTGTAAGAGAAATGCAATATCTAAGCCTCCTTATCGTATAATTTCTTGTGAAACTGAAATTATACAAATGGAGAGCAATTGAAAAGAAGAGATGAAAGCATAAATGAGCACTTTCAACTTTCTATTGGAGAAAAAAATAAAAAGTGAGGTTTTTTACAGCCTTCCTTTTATACAACCTTTAAAGAAAACACTCCCAACTAGCAAAAGGAGTTGCAAATGGCTCTACTTATTTCACATATCAAAAGAGGTATAATTACAAGAACTTCTAAAACAAATAAATACACCTCAAGATTCCCTACGGACTTGGGATGTGTTCAAATGTTTCCCTATTTCTTTTCAACTAAATAGTACCTTTTTTTAAACAAGATACAAGCTTTTCGTTGATTAATGAAAAGAAGCAGAAATCCTCAAAGAATATCATAATCACTGTTACAGTAAGAAAACAAAGCATGGGGAAGACAAAAACATCATAGATTCAGAAGTTGAAATAAACAAAAACACATAAAATAGAAACTTACTCTGCTCCACATGACGGGCAAGTTTCCATGAACGAGTTCCCATGTAATTCAGCAAGTTTCTCTCTTGGTATACCAGATCGAAGATGGAGGCCATCAATATTCTATAATGAAATATCTCGGTAAGCAAGCATTCTTAATGTAGAGAATGCAAGTAAATTATCTAATCAAGGTGTCATTCAAAAGTTTCTACCCAAGAGCGCTCCACTCTTTAAAAGGAAAATAAATAGAAGTATTCCTTTACAACTAAATATTTGTAACAATCGCAAGGTTGTAGGGTTGACCCCAAGAATCTGCAAAATTTAATTCAGCAGCTAGGCTGAAAAGAAAGATGTCTTTGTGGCCTTGAACCGGTCAATTTGTATTCTTCGTTGGAAGGCAAGTGAAGACCAAAGGCATATATTTTTTCAATGTTCATATGCTGTGTAAATACTGGCATAGCAATTCATTTTTTCAACAGTTCAATATGTTTTGGATCAGGACCAAGGTTCCTAACAGAATGTGCTACAATTTCTCTGTGGGTTTTTTTTTTTTTTTTAGCAAAAGTTCAAACCTATCAATGAATTAATGAAAAGAACAATCTTTAGAAGATTCACCAATGGTAACCCTGTTAAAAGATATATTTAAATTAATTTGTACAGTCGTCTGTAATTTTGTATATTAGATGAGGGTTTCTCATTCTATATATCTGTACATTTTATCTAATTAAATGATAAGAAATTCTCCTATATATATGTACCTTTTATCTAATTAAATGATAAGAAATTCATTCTCCAAAAGTACAGAGTACATGGTATCAGAATCATTCTTTGTTTAGGGTTTAGAATATTCTTTGACGGCTTTGTGAGTTAGGATTTGAATTTGGGTCATCACTTTGAGTGGCCATTTGACGACATTGCCCACCTCAAGAGGAGCGTCGTCGCCGTTCACCAGAAACAGCCACACATGAGTCACACGCGCCGCCAGTTTAGAATCGCTCCATCGCCACACGCCAGTGCATGAAAGCGCATGAGGCTGTCTTCTTCACTTCCGTCGGTTGGGTTCGTCTCGAGTTAGCTTTTCCGATCCATCTGTGACTTTAGTTCTACCAACATCTACTCGAGTGTGAGGCTGTTGGGAAAATACCCTTTTGTTCCTAGGGTTTGTGACTATTTTGATCTAATTTGGGGCTGTTTCGCTCTTTGATTTACCTTGCTTTCGATTCTGATTTGTTTAATTCTGCCTGTGGGATTGTGTATTGGTTCTTAATGGATGAGATGAAGCATACGGTTGTATCCTATGTAATTCCCTTAGCATCAAAAATAACAGAGCATAAGTTAAATGGAGCTAATTACTATGATTAGCGTCGCACTATTCAGTTTTATTTACTTAGTACTCATATGGATGATTATGTGACTGAAAATCCACTACAAGATGATAAGAAAAAGGCTTGACTTCGAGAAGACGCTCGACTTTATTTTCAGATTAGAATTCCATTGAGAGTGAAGTTGTTGGTTTGGTAGATCATTGTAATTCTGTTAAGGAACTCCTAGAGTTCTTAGAATTTTTGTACTCGGGAAAAGAACAAGTCCGTCGAATGTTTGAAGTTTGTATGCAATTCTTTCGAGCCGAACAAAAAGCAAAATATGTTACAAGCTATTTTATGAGGCTTAAAAAGACAGCAGTCGAACTTGCCGTATTGTTACCTTTTAGCCCAGATGTCAAAGTTCAACAAGCCCAGCAAGAAAAGATGGTGTTATGATATTTCTTAAAGGACTTTCACCTGAATTTGGAATGGCTAAAACACAGATTCTTTCTGATTCTGAGATTCCGTCGTTAGAGGAGGCCTTCAATCGTGTTCTTCGTATTGAGAGCTCTCAATCTAGTTCGTTTGTTTCCCATCCTAGAAGTGCTCTTATAAGCAAGAATAATAACTCTCAAGTTACTCCAAAAATGACCAACAATTTTCAAAAGCCTAGTTATGATAATTGAAAATCAGATTCTCAAGAGATTGTTTGTCACTATTGTCGTAAGACAAGACATCTGAAATATGATTGTCGAAAGTTGTTGTACAAGGCTCAACAATCTCAACATGCTCAGATAGCTTCCACTAATGATATGGCCGAAAAATCTGTTACCATCTCTGCTGACGATTTTGCTAAATTTCAAGTATTTCAAGAATCCTTGCAGACATCTTCTTCGTCGAACCCTACTACCACCATTGCTAAGACAAGTAATTTGAAATGTCTTCTTACATCATCTACCAAGTGGGTCATAGACTTAGGTGCCACCACTCATATGATAGGTAATTCTAACTTATTTTCTACACCTTTGTCCTTTGCCCCATCCCCATCTGTCACTTTGGCAAATGGATCCACCTCCTGTGTTCTTGGATCCGGCACCATCCCTCTCACCCCATCTCTTTCTTTGTCCTTTGTATTACATTTGCCTCAGTTGTCTTTTAATTTAATTTCTATTAGCCAGCTTACACACAACCTTAATTGTTGTGTCTCGTTTTTTCCTAGTTATTGCTTGTTTCAAGATCGTATGACGAAGAAGATTATTGGTGTAGAGGACATGAGTCGGGGGGCCTTTACATTTTTTTATCGCCAGATACCAAAAGTTGTAGCCTGCTCTGGCGTTACATCCCCGTTTGCAATTCACTGTCATCTAGGTCATCCTTCTTTGTCCATGTTGAAGAAAATTTCTCCTAAATGTCGTTCTTTATCGTCTTTGAATTGTGATTCATGTCAGTTTGCTAAATTTCATCGTCTTAGTTCTAGTCCTAGAGTCTATAAACGAGCCAACGCTCCTTTTGAGTTAGTTCATTCTGATATTTGGGGTCCTTGTCCAGTTGTGTCTCAAACAGGTTTTCTTTACTTTGTTACTTTTGTTGATAATTATTCTCGTGTGACTTGGTTATATTTAATGAAAAATCATTATGAGTTATTGTCTCATTTTGTGCTTTTCATGTTGAAATTCAAAATCAATTTGATGTCTCTCTCAAAACCTTGTGCACTGATAATACTGGTGAATATTTCTCTCATGTACTTGGATCTTTCTTATGTGATAATGGCATCATTCATCAATCCTCTTGCGCAAACGCTCCATTTGAAAATGGAGTTGTTAAAAGAAAGAACATACACCTCCTTGAAATAGTCCGCGCCTTGTCCTTTCAAATGCATGTTCCAAAGCAATTTTGGCCGAGGCGGTGTCCACTACTTGCTTCCTGATTAATAGAATGTCTTCCTCTGTCCTCAATGGAGAGATTCCATATCGTACTCTTTTTCTTACGAAATCTTTGTTTCCTATTCCCCCTAAGATCTTCGGCTGTGTTTGTTTTGTTCGGGATATTCGTCCACATCGTACCAAATTAGATCCAAAATCTTTGAAATGCATTTTCTTAGTCTATTCGCGTGTTCAAAAGGGTTATCGTTGCTATTGTCCTACTCTTAACAGGTATCTTGTCTCTCCTGATGTTACATTTTTTTGAAGATATACCTTTTAGTCCCTCACCGTCCCATCATTGTAAAGGAGAGGAGGAGGATTTTTTTATCTATGAGATTACCTCTTCCACATCATCTCCTACTCAACCTTCTTCCGCATCTCTTCCTTCTCATCCACTGGTCATTCGATTTTACTCCAGGCGTCCTCCACAGCCACCTTCAGACACATGTCCCACATCGATGGTTTCTTCAATATTTGATCTGAAATTGAGTGATGATCTACCTATTTCCCTTCAAAAAGGTAAATGCACTTGTATTTATGTTAGGCCTCCTATCAAGCATGTGTATGAGGGAAGGGCAAAAGAGAAATTACATCTACTGATGATTAGGAGGGGGACCATGGGTTCGTATAGGCTGAAAGAGTTGTGGTATTTTAGAGCGTATAAAATCCTTTTGTTGGGATTAGGGTTAGTTATCTTGTCTTCTCTTTTGAACAGTATATTTGGAAGAGGAGTGACCTCTCTTGGCTGACCTCTTCCAAATATACTATTCAAAAGAGAAGACAAGATAACTAACCCTAATCCCAACAAAAGGATTTTATACGCCCTAAAATACCACAACTCTCTTGGCCAGTATTCTTAGCCGGTGGACTGTTGTTTTGGTGTTTGGAGCTCAATGAGAGCTTGTTTTCTGTGTGAATATATAAGAAATTAAGGGTTGAACCTTACAATTTAGAGAAATTTTTACCAAGGTGACCCGAAGGGACGAGAATTTCAAGAGGACGAGGGGTGGTTGACAGAGAAGTTCAAGAGGACTACCAAGGTGACCCGAGGGGAGGAAACAGTTTCCCACTACACAGTGCACCGAGAAAGACTATTCTACAAGGGTTGGTTAGTTCTTGCACGCTCCTTAGAACTGATTCCTACCATCCTTCACACATTTCACGACTCCGTTGTGGATTGTCACTCGAGGTACTTGAAGACTTACAAGAGGATAGCTGCTAAATTGTTTTGGGAAGGTATGCGATCGGATGTGAAGCAATATGTGGCACAATGTGATGTCTGTCAACAAAACAAAATACAAGCTTTGTCTCCAGCTGGGCTGTTACAGCCTTTGCCAATTCCAAACTGGGTGTGGGAAGATATTTCGATGGACTTTGTGGAGGAGCTGCCCCGTTACAATGGGATTCGAGGTGATTTTGGTTGTGGTGGATAGGTTAAGCAAGTACACACATTTTACAGCCCTGAGCCACCCTTACTCGGCCAAAATAGTGGCCACGGTGTTTATTAAGGAAGTGGTGCGCCACCATGGCTTCCCTCGTTACATCGTATCGGATCGAGATCGGGTTTTTCTAAGTCATTTTTGGAGGGAATTATTCCATGCACAGGGGATTCAGCTGAAACAGAGCACGGCGTACCACCCCCAAACGGACGAACAAACGGAGGCTGTAAATAAGTGTCGAGATGTATTTACATTGTTTCTGTCTAGAGAAGCCAAAAAATTGGAGTGAGAAACTGACGTGGGTAGAACTATGGTATGATTCATCGTATCAGCCTCAATTAAGACCACTCCGTATGAAGTCGTTTATGGGAAACCTCCACCACCAATCATCTCTTACGGACATACAGGAACCACCTCGAATGACTCAGTGAAGTAACAGTTGTAGGATAGGGATGAGGCCCTGGCAATCTTGAAAGACCACCTCACTCACGCACAGAAACAGATGAAGAAGTTCACTGACTGCCACCAATGGATGTCGAATTCAAATCCGGAGACTGGGTTTACCTAAAAATTTGGCTTTATCGGCAACAGTTGTTGGCAAAACGGCGTTGTGAGAAGTTATCTCGAGTTTTTTTTTTTACCTTTTCGCATTAGGGGACGGGTTGGAACGGTGGCGTATCTCCTCGATTTTCCAAAAACAGCCCAGATTCATCCGGTGTTCCATGGTCTCGGTTGAAGAAAGTCGTGGGCAGTCACCACAAGGTGCAATCCGATATCTCGATGCTAAACGAACAATTGGACTGGGTTTTGGAACCGGCCACAGTCGATCAAATGCGATGGAATGATGTTGAACATGAATGGGGGTGCTTAGTCACCTGGAAGGATCAACCCGCACAAGAGGCCACCTAGGAATCATATGCCGCTTTCACCACCCAATTCCCTGAATTCCACCTTGAGGACAAGGTGACTCTTCTTCAGGGAGGTATTGTTAGGCCTCATATCAAGCATGTGTACAAGAGGAAGGGTAAAAGAGGAATTACATCTACTGACCGGGAGGGGGTGGTATAAAATCATTTTGTTAGGATTAGGATTAGTTATCTTGTCTTTTCTTTTGAATCGTGTATTTGGAAGAGGAGTGACCTCTCTTGGCTAGTATTCTTAGCTGGTGGATTGTTGTTTTAGTGTTTGGAGCTCAATGAGAGCTTGTTTTCTGTGTGAATATATAAGAAATTAAGGGTTGAACCTTACAATTTACCCTATTTCTTCGTTTGTTTCGTATAACCGGTTGTCTTCCCCCATTTATTCCTTTATTACATTTCTTGATTCCATCTCTATTCCTCACTCTGTTCATGAAGTTTTATCTCATTTTGGGTAGCATAGTGTAATGATTGAGGAGATGTCTACACTGGATGATCATGGTACTTGGGATTTAGTCTCGCGTCCGGCAAGAAAGAAGGCTATTGGATGTAAATGGATGTTTGCTATCAAAGTCAATCCTAACAGAACAGTAGCTCGCTTGAAAGCTCGTCTTGTTGCCAAAGGTTATGCCCGAATCTATGGGATTGATTATTCTGATACATTTTCTTTTGTTGCTAAATTAACTTCCATTCGACTATTTCTATCCATGGTTGCTACTCATAATTGACCTTTGCATCAACTTGACATTAAGAATGTTTTTCTGCATGGTGATCTTCAAGAGAAAGTTTACATGGAGCAACCACTTGGGATTGTTGTTCAGGGGGAGAGTGATAAGATGTATAGTCTTCGAAAATCTTTGTATGGACTGAAACAAAGTCCTCGTGCATGGTTTGGTAAATTTGGTAAGTTTAATCAAGCACTCGAATGTTTTGGTATGAAGAAAAATTTTTCTGATCATTCTGTATTCTATCAACGATCTAATAATGGTATTACTTTGCTGCTTGTGTATGTTGACGATATCGTTATCACTGGAAATGATATATTAGGTATATCTTCTCTCAAGACTTTTCTTCAAGGTCAATTTCATACTAAAGATTTGGGACAATTAAAGTATTTTTTGGGTATTGAAGTAATGAGAAGCAAGAAAGGTATTTATCTATCACAACGGAAATATGTACTTGATTTTTTGTCTGAGACTAGAAAATTAGGAGTCAGACCATGTAGTACTCCCACGATACCAAATTTGTAACTTGCTAGAGGAGAATTATTTAAAGACCCTGAGAGATATAGAAGATTAGTTGGAAAGTTGAACTATTTAACAATGACATGATCAGATATTGCTTATTCTGTGAGTATTGGTGAGTTAGTTTATGTTTTCTCCTAGTGGATCATTGGGCTGCAGTAGAACAAATGCTATGTTATCTAAAAGCTACACCTGGACGTGGGATCTTATATAAAGATCATGATCATACAAGGGTTGAATATTTTTCGGATGCTGATTGGGCTGGATCTCGAGAGGATAGGAGATCAACCTCTGGATATTGTGTTTTTGTAGGAGGAAACCTAGTGTCATGGAAAAGTAAGAAACAAAATGTAGTTTCTCTTCGAGTGTTGAGTCAGAATATAGAGCTATGGCACAATCCGTGTGTGAAATAGTGTGGATACACTAATTTTTATCTGAGATGGATTTCAGCGTTACTATCCAGCTAAATTATGGTGTGATAATCAAGTTGCACTTCACATTACATCCAATCTAGTGTTTCATGAACGAACAAAACATATTGAAGTGGATAGTCACTTTGTTCCCGAGAAAATACAAGAAGGGTTAATATCTACAGGATATGTGAAGACTTGGAGAACAGTTGGGAGATATATTTACCAAAGCTGTAAATGGAGCCAAGAATAAACTATTTACGCAACAAGCTGGGCATGATTGATATATTTGCTCCAGCTTGAGGGGGAGTGTTATAAGATATATTTAAATTAATTTGTACAATTGACCTTTATTGTAATTTTGTATATCCAAGATTAGGGTTTCTCATTCTCCTATATATATGTACCTTTTATCTAATTAAATGATAAGAAATTCATTCTCTAAAAGTACAAAGTACACACCCAACCCTCTCGGCCCACCTATTAAGTTTATCCCCTCACATTTTATGCCCAAAAGCTAACACTTACTCCTACTGATTTTATGCCCAGACATTGATTTAAAGAACGCCAATATGTAAGAAAAAGGGTGTTCGTCATGGTGTGCTTGTTTGTTATGGTGTTAAATGGTGTTTGTTAGGATGAAGGAGCTTCTTTTTCATCCTCTTTTTCGTGAAAAAAGGGTGTTTTTCATGGTGTGTTTGTTTTTGTGCTATTTTATGGGGTTGTAGAACAAGAAACAATGTCATAGAACAAGAAACAACCAATAAAATCTTTAAAGGGTTTAAGCAACCTTGGGGCGAGGTCTAGTCCCTTACTAGATTTTACACTTCCCTTTGGGTCTCCATATGTAAAGATTTCAACAATTACTCTTCAGATCTTAATTTGCTTGATTGGAGCCCCTTTTTAGGGTGGCTTTTTTGTACTCTCCTTGTATTCTTTCACTTTATCTCAATAAAAGTGTGATTTTTCATCAAAGAGAGCACCAAATAAAAGAAAATAACCAGCTTGGTCCCAAAGATCATCAACAAGTCCCACTCCCTGAAAAATCTTCTAGTTCCTTTCATTCCAAAGTTCCCAGACAAGCGCCACCACAGCGCAGAACCAGAACCCTCGCTTTATAAGCTGGTAGAAGGCTTCCGTGCATCTCATAGGGAAACCCAGCAAAGATTGTAAGATTTTAATGGACTACAACAGTTCCTATCCAAAAAAAAATTAATGGACTAGAACAACAAGAGGCAGCAGACAGACAAAAACAACCCATCTTATCCTCCCCATCCTTTCAACATAAACTACACCAATTAGGAGGTAATGAAGTTGTGGGCAGCCTTTTTTGCAATCTAGGGCACATATTGAGCTCTTCTGGACCAAAAATTCGGAGGAAAACTTCCATAATCCTTGGAATTTTAGCTTACCATATAATATTCACATGCAGGGGCATACGCAAGAAAGTTTAACAATCAGAGCTTGGAGACCAAGTGGATCACGATTCGCGCTTAATAACCGCCCAGCTCTCTCGAAAAAAATACTTTTAGAAGCTATCCATGGTTGGGAGTTGTAGATTTGTGTATAGAATTGTTGCAACTGAATTAAAATATTATTCATTTAAATACTTTCCTTTTATAATTTGTTTCCTTGGTTGGGTCTTCTCTTGTATTTATATTTAATTTTACCATTATTCGGTCAATTTCAGGATAAGAAAAATAATCTTTCCAAAAATAACAGGAGTTTACAAAAAACCTTCTGAACCACTCTCCTGGTCTACTCCAAAGTGAGGTTGCTACAAAATCTTACATAATGGGATACCAACCTAACCTTCAAAGAAAAGTAGATGAAAAAATAAGCATCCATTAACGAGAAAAAATAAGCACTACCTGACTAATGATGAACTTCAATATACCAGCCTTCTCCAACTCAACCAAAGCCATATGAGTAATACTTGGCATTGCGCGATGAAACGGCAATGATGCTTCTGGTAAGGCTTTACCTTCACGCTGTATAATTACATCATGTAACTAATTCATTTGTTTATGAACCATGCATGACCTAAATTTTGATAAAATTTATTCTAAAAAACATCAGATTATAAGTTTCAACTGAAGATGAAAAAAGGTTGCTCAAGCCTCACGTAGCTTATTACACATAGCATAGAGATATAACTCGCCTGAAGAGTCCATATTCCTTTGGGACCTCGAAAATCAGGTATGCCACAAGAGGTTGAAATTCCAGCACCGGTAAACACCACTAGATGCTTACTCTGCAAGTACAAACAAAATTCCTCAAGAGGTTGATCAGCAAGAACCTAGAATTAATTAGATTTCTTTTTTTTTTCTTTTCATTTCTTCTCTTCTTCTTCTACTTCTTCTTCTTCTTCTTCTTCTTCTTCTTCTTCTTTTTTTTTTTGATAGGAAACTAGAAGTAATTAAATATCACAAATGAGATTTTTATAACATAGATTTATACCTTTTGTATCATCATAGTTAGTCGTTCAATCTGCCACAAACAAAATTATGTTAAAATACCAAAAATCAAACATTTCAACCACGTGATGAACTAAATTAATAAGAATGGTTTCAGGAAAGAACAGTTCATTAATTTATATACTTTGAGCATTAGTCTCTTTTCATTACATCAATAAAAAGTCATGTTTCCTTTTAAAAAAAGAAAAAGAAAAGTAACAATTTCATTGATAAGAACGCTGCATTAATAAGAAAGCTTTAGAAGATATGAAACCAACAGCGCGAAGATTTGCGAGAAAAGGTCAAATAGGTGAAAGCATATAGTTCTACTCTTTCCTCACTCTCTCAAATCCCCTCATCAATTCTTGTTCTACAGCAATGGAGGAACTCCCAAGTGAAGATATTAGAATTTTGAAACGACAACTGGGTTGATGGGATTTTAGTTGCACTGCAAGAAAAACCTTGCTAACAGTAGTAGTTGAGTGAGCAAAGTCATTTTTCTTGATTGAGACCGTCAAGATGGAGTTTTTTTATAACTATACATAAATAATAAATATTTCCTTCAATGAAATGAAAGAATTAATAGAGTGGGAGGAGAGCCCTGACCCTAACAAACAATTTTTGTTTTTTTTGGAAAGGAAATAGAACTTTCAAACAAATTTACAAAAAGATCGGCTTACAATTGACGGAGAAAGTATCAAAGACTATATGGGTACAAAAAGAGATTTTGTGTTTTCACTGATTAGCAACCACAAAAACAAGTTAACCATAACTGAACGATAAAGGTTAGCAAATCTACTGCATGAGGGGTGATCCCCCAACCATCTATCCTCCCAAAAGAAAGTGCCAAACCAAGCCCATCACCCACCACACACTGAATCAGATCAGAAAAAGAATGGAGCTCGATAGAAATTTTTACACAGATTTTTTAATGTGCCTTTAACCCTACCCGACATTTTAATCAAAAGGATGAGGATCGTACTTGTTCACGATAATCCTAGACCACAGGGAATATGAATCAAGGGGAAAGCGTCATAACTATTTTGCCAATAATGCCCTTTTACAAACCCTTAGATTCCCTAATTCTAACCCTCCCAAATGAATGGCTGTTCCCAAGCCAAAGCTTTTGACGATTACTCCATCAAGTATATATGTTTAAATTGGAATGCTTTCATTTATTCAAGTTAATTATGTACTTTGTTCTTTAATTGATATGTCATTTTGTATTTTGCTTTAATGTTGTATCTTGTAGTGGGATATGATGAGGGTGCTATGGGTGTGTCAACCTAGTTGAGATATCTGGGTGCGCCTGCTGATCTCACCGGATTCTATCTTTCAATGCTTATTATGTCTCTTTGTAATTCGAACATTAGTCTCTTTTCATTTCATCAATGAAAAAAATCTCTCATGAGCTTTTCCAAGCTAACACATGGAACACAAGACTCTAAAGAGGGATAAAAGGTAAATGCAGATACCACTTAAGACCAACCAAATTAGTGTAAGTCTCCTTCCTTTTGAGAAAAAACATCTCTTCCAAGAGGTCGGCCTTTTTCTCACCTTGTCCTCCACCGAAATCCAAAAAGAAATTTGCCTTGGGTTGTTTCCGAGAGGAATGCCAAGATGTATGTCAGAAAGACATCCACCTCACACCCCACATGTTAGCCCACACTCTCACCTTAATGTGATCACTGTTCAAGCCCAGAATCTGGCATTTTGCTTCTATTGATCTTCAGGCCCAACATGACTTCAAAAAACCACCTCTTCTCAGTGGTGCTACAAATAAAACAAACAAACAAAAAAAAACTTTTGTAATTATAGCTTCTCCGTGATTTTATCGAGATTGGAAAGCTCCTCTTTGCTAGCTTTGGAAAGAGGTTCTATCTCCTCCAAGCTTAGGTCGTTTCTTTCCCTTTTGGGGTAGTTTATTAGGTTTCTTATCCCCGACATGGAAAAGAAAAGTCTTCACCTTTTATTATCGGCGAGAGTCGTTTCAATAATATTTTAGAGGTGGATGTAATATTCTCTAATAATGTTACTTTGGATTAGTTTGACAATAATTCAAGATTTGTTCGGAATTCTTATGACTGTTCAGAGGGGATTCAAGAAGATCCATTTTCATATTTTCATGAAGATCTAGAAATCAGACTATGTATCATTGATTCTGAGTTAGGTTGTTCCAAAGATATAAGTGGTTTTGGTTTCTTTCTTCCTTCTCCAAGTCATTCTCCATTTTCAAAGAATATTCTATTGACTTTTTAGACATTGTTTTAGATCCTTCTCTCTCTTTTTCTTTTTTTTTTTTTTTTAACTTAATGAGACACAAGACATTTATTATCAAAAGAAAGGAAGTACAAAAGGGTTGAGATGAGGTGACCCCACCAAGTGAAGGTAATTACAAAAAGCTTCCCAATTGGCAACGGCATAAATCTGGACGAAAAGAGTAATTACAAGAAGTATTAGAAAGAAAGCACCAGCTTGAAGAATGAATCCTGACAGTCTCCCAAAAAAAACCCCCTTGATTTGGCTCTCCACTAAGAAAAACCTCTGGTTTTTCATGCCAAAGAAGACCTTGGAGAGGGGGCTTGTATTGCTCTCATATAATTCAATGCCAAGATCTTTTAAAAAAGAAGAAACCTTTTCTTTTTCATCCAAAGTACTTTCATGAAGGAGATTGAGATTGTCCCAAAAAAAAATAATAATAAATAAAAAATCCTTGAAGGAGATCTAACTTCCTCTCGGCAAAGAGAGCATAAAAGCTCTTCAAAAGCTTCATCATTAAGAACTTATTCAGAAGCCTCATTTTTCCGACTAGCAAAAGAAAAGTTCATACCTTTATCGCTTTGAAACTGCTCGTTTGAAGGCTTCCCTGTGGTGTTCTTTTTCCAAGCAGTTTGGGGGTTTCTCCATGAAAGACATTAGTCTCAATTGGGCTGCCTTCATTTATCCCTCTTAGCATCTTAAATTTGTTTGATAAACCTTTTATTTGCTCCTTATATGTATTTCCATTATTTCACTCATTCATAAAGTTTGTACTTTGAACTATAGTATCTTTTATTATATCAATAAAAAGTTTGTTTCTTGTTCCAAAAAGGACCTTTTGAAGTAGGAAGATTACAACCACCCAAAATCCAACCCCAAGAGCAATATCGCCACACTGGCAACAGCTTCGGTCAGACTGATTTTAGACCATTGTCTCTTCCAGAGGAAACCTCCATAAACAGTTAGAGACAAGCAAGTAAAATATTCCTGTTGTTCAAGACACCAATACTCAATCTAACCAACGTGAGGAGACCATTTCACAAATACAAAAGGAACTGCTCTACAAGTTAGCCTATCCCCCCACCCGAAATAAAATTTAGAAGAAAAAACAATCTTCTTAATCTTCTTACTGACACTATTGAGCTCTTGAAATCTAAGAAAGTTGATCACAAAATACCGTTTCATTTTGATAATTTAACAACATCGTTAAAGTAGAGAGGTATTAAACGTATTCTTCTTTCTTCATTCCATCGTTCCCTTTCGATTGAGTTCACATATGCACTGATTGCATGCTTTTACTAATGGCAAACATTGATGGTTTTGCCAAGAAAACAAGCTGCATTTCCCATCAAATACAATCTGCTGTTATCTTTCATACGGATTTACAAACATCAATTCAATTATCCACAAAGCAACTTCAAACCAAACACACACACAACACAAAACCCATATCATAGATTCAAGATCTCGCCAATAACACATTTTCATACAATTAAAAAGTTCAAGACTCCCCTGCTACAAAAATGCCCCAAAAACATCCTTTAAATGTTCAAAAATACCAAACAGAAGTAACATTGATCGGCACAACAATTATAAAAGATCGCAAAACATTACCAATTACTACGATAAGCAAAACACAAGATCAGAAGTCCAAAACAAAACCCCACAAACGAAACTACACATGAGAAAAAAAGGAAAAGAAATATCCACCTTTTCTTCTAAAACGTGAGGTGGGTCAAAATGTTCTGTCATTCCCACTTGTCCTACATCTTCTATGTACGAAAGCTTCTCTGCGTAGCCCAGAGACATGAGTGAGCTGCCTGTTCTGACCCACTTTCTCTTAGTTTCGCCCCCAAAAGCTAAGATGATCAAAGAGAAGTTCCAGACACGAAAGTCAGGACCCCCTCCTCCTCCGCTTCCTCTTCCTCTATTTTCTGAGTATTTGAAGCATATGTTACTTCTTTGGCAGACCCAAAATATTGTACAAAGTTTATCATTATATATGTATGAATTTGAAACCATCTTTGTTTGAAGGTTTGTCATGTCAAAATTTGTTGTTTGTTAATTACAATTTTTTAGATGATATGTTTTATGCCAATGAAAATTCTATTTGTTGTCACGTATTAAAATTTTATAGATGTCTTTTATATATATTTGATAATATGTTAAGTGATATAGTTTTTTTTTTTTGTGGTTGTTTGATGATATAAATTGTTTAGATTAGATTAAGTGGAGTGGCAATTGAGATGTGAGTTTAAATAGTTTTAGTTGACAACATAAATGAAGATATTAATTTATAAAAGATTTGGGAGATCTTGACAAATAAATTTTTGAAGGGTCCAAGGTTTTTAAGTTTCATTCAAGTGCATGTTATCTTAATCCGGACATTTGACATCTTGGTTAGGATAAGATATATATTTTATATATGTTTTTGATTTGTTAAACAAAAATGGGGATTTAATCTCTTTTTTTTCCCTTTATAATATATGGGGTAGGGAAATCAAATTTAAAATTCCGATATCGAGAGAGTATAAGTTTATGTCAATTGAACGATACACATTTCTATCTAATCTAAGTATGAGGTGAATAAAAGTTTGTATTCATGATAAATAACTTTTGAGATATTTGGGATACTGTGTTAGTTATTATAGTCAATGCTTAATTGGTCATTGTAGTTTGTGGGGTACAATAATATGTTTTTTAAGTACGGACTATTTTAGTCTAGATTATAATAGTTTGTATTTTGGTACATAATATTTTAGTCTTGATATAAAATGATAAACAATGAATGATTTGAAATAGTAATAATCTAGTTTATGGTAAATTCTAATCATTGAAAACACGTCAACTATTATAATTCGAGCCTCAAACATAGAGTGGACTATAACAGCTCAGTCTGAAGTTGGAGCCAAACACTCCTATAAAATTTGTCTCTCGATAAAACTATTTATATAAGGATATTTTTCTTTAGTTAGTTAAAGCGAAATTTTCACACGAAGAAAGAATATCAAATTAGTTTACAAAAATTAGTGTCTATCAATTATGGACTTCTATCGATCTCTATCAAATATATTAAAATTTTGATATTTTATGTAAATAGTTCCCTTATTTTTCTATATTTAAAAAATCCCCTAATTAAATGATGAAAAGTTTTGATTTGTATTGGACTTAAATTTTCGGAAAGTTACAGATTTTAATAACATATTATTAATTATTATTAATTGTAAACGTCTATTTCTTTTATACAAACGGTTGTTTCTGTTTCATTTGTTTTTTTTTTATTCAATCTTTCTAAAGCATTTGATTAACATACGAAGCAATTTTTTTTTATATAAAGTTAGTTTAGCCTAATTTATCGATCTATCATAAATTAAAATCAAAATGAGCTGAGATCGGAATGAAAATTAATTAGAATAAAATCAATAACAACAAAAAATGTAATATATTTGTTGTTCTTCTATCAAAGTTCTTTTTTAGTACAAGGTAGGAAGATCTGAACCACATACCTCCCGATCGTTAACACGTTGTCAAATTAAGCTATTATCGCTTTGACTTTTTATTAGAGGTTATACGAAGTTAGAACTTACAATTAAGTCATAGATATTTTTACAAGATTCTTAATAATTGAAATATAATTCCTATATATTATAATGTGAAAATTACTCAAACGACGAATCTTATTTATTAGTATTGATATCGATATATTTGTAAAATTAATAATCCTTGATTTAGAATTATCCTCAAGAGTGATGTGGAACCCATCAATTTCTTGCATGTTAATACTAACTTTTTAATACGCATAAAAAATTGACTTAGACTTCACCTTTAATATTAAAGGTTTAAATATTATTTAATTCGAAATGTTCTATTTTATTCTTACGTTGTAGTTCAATTCATTTTCTCATTGTTTTCTAAATTTTAACTTACATCCAACGTGGCTTCAATAAAATAATAATAATAAAATATATTAAAAATTTACGAACATTGATAAATATAAAATTTTAATCATAATTTCTAAATGTTTTTAATTATTATTTAATTGCAATGTTTCAATTCATTTTATGTTACCTCGATATGAAACAAGTTAATATGTATGTATTTATGAATAAATAAATAAGGGTAAAGGTAGAATTTTAACAAACCACAAAGGTTGATTGCAATAAACAAATTACATAGACTAATTGATCTAAGTTAAGTAATGTAATTTTAACAAAGCACAAAATTTAGGGGGTGATGATCAAATTATAAGTCGAGAGGTGTAGTTGTAACAAATCTCATAGTCGAATGATGGTTTGTGCAATTTTCCATATCATAATTATTAAGATGCCCTTCTAAATAAAATGCATTAATAAGACATCGTTTGACGACTATTTGATTTTTAAATACTAAACTTATAAATATTGCTTACACTTATAAGTATCTATGTTTTGTTTTCCAATTTTTGTACTATTTTCAAATAGTATGTCAATTTTGTAAAATGAAAAAAAAAAAAGAGTAGTTTTAAACATTTGTTTTTAGTTTTAGCATTTAACTAAGAATTCAAGTTTTTTTTTTTTTTAAAAAAAAGGTGAAAAATAAAATAGAAAAATTAGAAATAAATAAGTAGAAAACTAAAATCAAAATTGTTACCAAACTTTCTATTTCATAAATATATAATTCAACATCAACTAATAAGTTGGAATTGAAGATTCGATCCTCAAACCTTTTTTGGTTGAGACCTATGCCTCAACAATAAAACTATGTTCAACTTAGTTATTTGGTATAAGTTTTTCAACCTTAGAATGTGAATATATTCTGTCATATGTCTTTATATTATTTAATAGGTATATTTGGATTTTTCTTTCTGTGAATGTTTCCCTTTTATTTTATCTTGTCGTTTTTTATGTATAAGAAGTGGGGGATTTGAACCATGAAACTCATGTTGTTAACATGTATCAGATGCCATTGAGTTGTAGTCGCTTTAACTTATCTTGTCATTTTATCAATCTGATCTATTTATTTATATTTTTAATTACTTTAATTAAAAAATATATATCACTAATACAAAAGTTGTATTACTTGACGTTTTTTCGTAGTTAAATATCAGTGTTACTTGATGTTTTTAAAAACGTCAAGTAATCCAGTGTCAAGAATAAGAAATTTTTTTTATTACCTAAAAGCGTCAAGCTATAATTTACTTAATACGTTATAATTGTCAAGTATATGAAATTTCTTGACTTATTTTAAGTGTCAAGTATCTAAATTATTGACATTTATTATGGATTAAGTTTTTCATTACTTGACAATTTTTACCTGTCAAATGTAATTTTTTTCATAACACCCAAAAATTGGCAACTAAAGAATACTTGACACGTTTTACTTGTCAAGCTTTTTTTTTATTTTTTTATAATTGTACTATTAGAAATTACCTGTATAATTTTCTATTTTGAAGTCCAACAATGATATAAAGGATGATCATTTTATTAACCAAGTAAACAAACAACACATATATTGAACTCTTTAAACTTGTTCAATCATTCAAAACTTTCCACCAACCTAGCTAACAAAAGTGCATATATATCCTTGAACATAGTTGTTGTCACATATATACTTACAACCATAAAATGTTTACAAAATTCACAACAAAGTCCATATATGAACAATCTAGCTAATTTGTAAGTTACATAGATCATCACCATTACATGTGGGGATCAAAAAATTCAGCTAGTTCTACTCGCACCCCGTCCAACTCAAATTGACTATACGAGTTCCTCGTATCAATCTAATATAAAGCCCAAATATTGAAGTCAATACTTGTTCTGTCAAATGTTATATATTCGAACTATTGAGAATAATGCAAATAGGTATTAAATTAACAACATACCGAATCTATGACTACTTTGCTCCATTTGGTGATAATATCTCTCATGCATCTCATCATGACATTGCAATAATATATAAACTAAAATAATTCATGTTGCATACACGCTAGGAATAACCTACATATATATAACTTAATTAATGAATAAATATGTTTATACTTGCCTTTACAGTTTTCCATAATGTTTGTTTCTGACCTTTTTGAATATTTTTCTGGGATCAAAAGATCGCAATAGCCCAATTGCCAAGAAATACCCACAAAACAGTCAAATAAAGTAAGCTTTAAAATGACGAAAAGCATCATAGGACAATAAGTTAACTTATGTGTCTGTTATGTATCAGATATCTATTCGAGATGATGTTCATAATGAATCAAGCTAATAGACAATATCATCATATGCATTAATAGCCAATAGTACCCAATGATCACTAAATAAAATACAAGTAGTATATGTTTACTGTTAGTACAAGAACTTTTAATTAATTGACTAGAAAAACTTTACTTACCCTCGATTAAAAGGAGCAAAAATGACTTGATTGATAACATGACATTAAGATTAAACCTTAGCATGTTTAAATTAAATTTATGATTGATAACACGACATTAAGATTAATTTCTATTGGAGGGGATATTAAGATTAATTTTAAATTAATATAGTAAATATATTTTTGGAGGATTTTTTTTCAAAAATAGAAAAATAACAGAAACTATTTATACAAAATAACAAATTTTTAATATTCTTTGATAGACGTTGATAGAAGTCTATCATATCCATAGTATTTTTTTTACTATTTCTATAAATATTTCACATTTTTCTATTTGTGAAAATTTTTCCATAATTAATTGAATTGACATTAATTAGTTCATTGGTATACCTTTTAGTAACAGTTCATATATATATATAATAGAAAAAGGGGATAATTTATTATTTAAAATAAATACAAAATATTTAGTTTTATTAAAAATCTCGATAACATCCTTATCCGATAACAAACACAACAATTTTGGTTTCTAGATATCTTATTTTCGTACATCTTATTTTAGACATTATATCTTACATGCATCTTATCGAACTATGATGGATCAAATATAAATAAAGAAATTTCATCATGGTTAGTTTTTTCAAATGAAGCTAGAAACTAATAGATGATTATTTGTGTGTTTATTTCTTAACATTCACTCTAATTTCATATCTTCTTATAATCTCTCTATCTACATTTATTTCATGATCTAATTTATTTAGAAATCACATCATTTCTACCCTTTTACAATTTATGTTTGTTTTCTTTCTCTCTTTTTTCAACTAGATTTTCACATTTTTTAAATAAACACTTGAACTCTTAACTAAATTTTAAAATCAAAAACAAATTTTTGAAAACTATTTTTTCAAAACTTGACTTGATTTTTTTTTTTTTAAAAAAAAATTAATCCAAAGTGGATGACAAATCATGAAAACTAAAGTGGATAACAAATCATGGAAACTTACAGATATAAGTAACGTTTATAAGTTTCTTTTACAAAAACGTAATGTTTACAAGTTTAATCTTTTTTTAATATATATATATATATATATATATATATATATATATATATAAATTATCACATTCTATAAGTGAGCTAGTATTAGTGATAAAAGACGAGTTAGAATTTTGGTTAAATTGTACAAAATTCTCTTGAACTTTGGTGCAAGTTTCAAATATTCTTATAGACTTTGAAAAGATTCATTTTTTAATCTTTGAATTGTGAAATTATATTAATTTTAAATATATTATTGACACGTATTTTTCTTTTCTCATTAAAATAAGATAAAAATTGATGGAACGGTTAATATGTAAAAATGAAAGGCAAATATGACATCATTCACAACAACCTGTTCATATATGAATTGATGTGGCAACTAATAGATAGGTAAACATTACATATGTGAGTACTTTAAACAACATTTATTGAGTTGACAACAATCTCAATATTCTACATATTTATAAATATATCATGCACACCTTTTAATTTCTATGCATCATTTGTTATTCTAATAGAAAATTTATTTTTTGAAATAGTTTCAAAGTTTCTGGATTTTTTTAAATGTAAATTTTTTAAATTTAAAGGCATAATTAAAAGCTACTTATTCAATGATGGAGGTTATTTGGTATAATTTAAACCAATTTTAATAACCTAATGAACTATCTTTCAATTATCAATGTTATTGATAGTTTAAAAGGGTCAATGGAGATATGTTTGTGCTTGGTTGTCATATGCATGAAAGGAAAAAAGATGTGCCATCCATTTATTTATATATATAATGTTTAAAGTAAACTTTTCTCAATAATGTCAATATATGTAATTCTACCTACAAAACAGTAAGCACGAGAATATTGCGTACGCATATAATTTGGATTGCTGATTTATTTAACATAGAATTCCTAAGTATAGGTTTAGGGTGGCCAACAGATGTGGTTGATGGTGGGTGGAGTCACTGAATGGAAGGAAGTACATTGTTTT
Organism: Benincasa hispida; assembly: GCF_027475165.1. Taxonomy (NCBI): domain Eukaryota; kingdom Viridiplantae; phylum Streptophyta; class Magnoliopsida; order Cucurbitales; family Cucurbitaceae; genus Benincasa; species Benincasa hispida. The sequence goes on from NC_143486.1 coordinate 51,181,621, forward strand.
AACAACTGATTTATAAATAGTGCTACTGTAACAAAATAAGGGCTAAAATAACAATTATCGAACATTTTTTTAACACACTTCCCAAACATTGAGTGGGCTAATAATAGCCTACTCAACATTTTCCAGTTTAGAACCCTAAATATTCCCTCAAAATTTATAGATAGAAGGTAGTTAAAGTATTATATATTATAACTTTGTAGTAAATCATGGTCCAAAGATCGATAACATAGTCTTCTAACAAGTAATTTAGTCTCAATAATAATAATAATTTAGTCTCACAATTCAAAGCATATGTTGATTATTGAAGTATGCTAACTTATTTTGGAGGGTACACAATGAGGCAAGTGATGGGAATAAACCATTCACCTTGTAACCAAAGAAAATTTATTTCCAAACAATTTAAAACTCATTAGCTCACCAACATGATCACTATTTAAAATTAGAATAAAACATACATTTGATGAAAACGTTTGGTTCGTGATTCATTTTCATTTTTATGTTTTAAAAACAAGAAAAAAAAAGAACAACAATTGAAATGTGTTTGTTAGACTTATTTTAAAAAACAAAGATTAAAAATAGTCCATTTTTAAAAAACAATAAATTGTCTTCTTCTTCGTTTTAGAAAAATATGAACACAAAATACACTTATTACATTTATGTCAAACAACACAAATTACAAATTGAATATTATAATTTTTTTTCTTCAAAGCCGAGAAATTTGTTTCCATCTAGAAATTGTATCTCTTATCAATTTTTAGTGAAGAGTTTTTTTTATCGTTAAGTATATGAAGGAATATGAATATACTATTAATTTAAATGGTGCAACATCTTATCAGCATTAATCCAACAAATTTGTAGGATCTTTGTTTTCGATGGAAGATTTTTTTTTTCACTTTATCTTTGATGGAAATTATTTATATTATTTTCTCATAATTTTTTTAAATTTTCTTATACATTTTATCACTTGTATTTCAACAGGAAATTGTCAAAAATGGAAAAATATGCAAACCATTTACATACTATAGCATAAAAAATGACCAACGGAAAAGCAGGTTCCACTTTTTTGAAAATTCCAAGACTACCCCTCATTTCTCGCCTCCATGCTCGCATCTCTAATATCTTCAACAGCAACTTGCATCTGATTTGATCACCAATTTCTTCCATTTTCTTCATTGATTTTCATTCTTCAAGTACGCTTCTTCTTCTTCTTCGATCCATATATATATATATAGAATTCACCTCTCAAGCAGCCACGAAGCGTCCATCCTGGAATATTGCTACACAGCTCAGATGTTTGCACGATAAGACACCACAAGATGCGATTGCATACACAGCTCATATCAATTGTTTAGTTTTTTTTTTTTGGATTTTGTGACTATATTCTTTTTTTTTTCTTCACAAAATTTTGTTGGATATATTAGGGCTCTTTCCAGATATTGACAATAAATGATTATGTATTTTTATTTAAAATAATTATTATTTGTCTATCACTGATAGACGGAGATAGAACTCTATCTCTGTCTATCACTGAACTTTATCTCTGACTATCACAGATAGACGGAGATAGATGCCTATCTTTGTCTATCTCTTTGTTTTGTCCCTGTTTTGTTTTGAATTGAATTCACTACTTTGTATTGTATCATTGTGAAAGACTTCTATCAGTGGTGGATAGACAATGATATATCATTATCTCTGTCCATCACTCATCATTTTGTCTTTCGGTGATAGGCAAAGATAGAACTCTATCTTTGTCTATCCTCGATAAACAAAGACAGACGACTATCTTTACCTATCTCTTTGTTTTGAATTGAATTCACTACTTTGTATTGTATTGTATCAGCGAGATAGAACTATTCATTGATAGATGACATATATCACTATCTCTATCTATCACTCATCATTATGATTGAATCTATCGGTGATAGACAGAGAGAAGTCTATAACAATCTATCTGATAGACAATGATAAAGTTCTATCTTTGTCTATCACTCATAAACAAAGATAGAACTCTATTTCTATCTATTACCATTGGATATTTTCACTATGAATTTCTTACATAATCTTAATGGTATTTTCATCATGAGTTTCTTATAAAATCTTTTTTTTTTCATTTGGCATAATAAAATGCTTATTTCTGTAGTTGTTTTTATGGAGGATGGTGGAATGATCATCACTTCTATGAGAATTATGAGGTTGGTGGAATTTTGGTAGATGGCAGATAGACTTCAATGGTTTAGTTGGTTTAATATATGAAGAGATTCAATTGAATGAGTTGGTAAATTTGTCAGTTTTATTGGATTTTGGTAAAAATAGTATTCAAATTATGGCTCCAATAAAAAAAAAGACAAAAATGTTTTTTTGGTATCTGACTTTGACTAAAAATGCAATCAGTAGACATCCATTAGTTGCTCATGTAAATGTTTATTCTTTGGAAGGGTCTTCTACTGCTATTAGTAATGTAGGTGACCATGGTGATAGAATGTTATATTTAGGTTCTTCTTCTTCTTATTCAAATGATGAAGTTATAAGAGATATTTTTTTATGGTGATTTGAAGGGAAAAAAATGTATTTGGAAGTAAAGAAGTACTTTCAAAGTGTTTTTTACACAAATGCAGTGAAGAATAATTTTCAATTTAGGACTAGAAAATCAAATTCGAAGTCTATTGAGTTTAAATGTTTGCAAGAAGGCTATACAAATGGTATGTTAGGGTATCTCAGTATAAGAACAGTGAGTTGTAGTTGCTTAGGAAGTACATTTCTGACTATGACTGTCTATTGAATACAACTCGAGTTGTCATAGGCAAACTTCTTCATCATAATTCGCAATCGCTTGATAGATGAGTTTAGGTTCATGTTTACTGATCAATCCATTCCTAAAGACGTGATCCATAAGCCTTGTACAAAACTTGGAGTTAATGTAAGTTATCAAAAAGCTTGGAGGAAAAAAGAACACATAGTAAAGATATTAAAAGGTGATGCAGTTGAATCATACACCTTGATTCCAAGATTTTTTTGAAAAGTTGAATGGTATGGATCCAGGTATGATCCATTTTCCTAAGCAAATTTCTATTGCTTTCTATCGTAGATAGAAAGTGATAGACAACTATCACTGTCTTTCAATGATAGTGATAGTTGTCTACCACAGTCTATCTTAGATAGACAACGATAGACATCTATCACTGCGAGCATATTCACAAAGAAGAAGGTACGGAATATAACATCAAATGTTGCAGAAAGTATAAACTTAGATATTAAGGATGTTAGAGAATTACTTGTGACTAGTTTGCTTAGTTCAATTAGAGATATATTACAAAAGTGGTTTTATGATCGAAGTAAAGTTGCTTTTGCAATGAAAACTCTTTTGACTTCTTGGGTTGAGAATATATTACGACAAGAACATAAAAACTCAATAAGCTTCTTGGTAAGAATTCTGTCTCTTTCTTATTGTTTATCTATCACTGACTATCTCAGATAGACACAAATAGTACTTTGCCTCTGTCTATTTAAGATAGACATTGATAGTGCTCTATTTCTGACTATCTTAGATAGACACTGATAGAGGACTATCACTATCTATCCTAGATAGACATTGATAGTACTCTATCTTTGTCTATCTCAATTCAAAGTTATTATTAGATAGACTCAAATAGACAAGTATGTAAAGTGTCTATCTTAGATAGATAGTGATTACCTTTTTTCTTGAATACTTGTTGATACTAATTACCTTTCTGGTATTTATCTATTAGGTTAATCCCATTAGCAACTCTGAATACAAGACAATGGATGGAGATAAATAGTTCGTAGTGAAGCTAGACTTGGGATCTTGTAGTTGTCGAGTATGAGATTTTGAGGAAATTCCATGTGCACATGCACTTGTTGTTCTCCGAATGCTTAATTTAGATACCTATTCTTATGTGACTGACTTTTATTATAAAAGAACATTATTTGTAACATACAGGGGTGGAAACGGTTCGATTTGGTGGTCAAACCAAACCGAACCGCATATATGTGGTTCGGTTCGATTCGATTTTAAATTTGGTTTTACTCTTTTTTTAAATATATAAATATAAATATGTGTGTGTGTGTGTATTAAAAACAGTTCGGTTCGGTTTCAAATTCGATTTTCGAAAGTGAAATCGAACCGAACCGAATTAATTCGGTTTCAAAAGTTCTTTAAACCGGATCGAAACCGTATTTTTCAGTTTCCTTGAGTTTTCAGTTCAGTTCGGTTCGATTTTTGCGGTTTGAATTACCACCTTTACAGTGGTTGTGTTCGACCTGTTGGAGTTCATTTGGATTGAAGAGCTATAGATAATGTCATGAAAACATTACCTACTACTGTTAAACGTCAAGCTGGAAGACTTAGAAAACAAAGAATTCCATCTGTAGGTGAATTTAAAAGTTCATCAAAATGTACCTGTTGTAATCGTAAAGGTCACAATAGTAGGACTTGCAAACTTGTATAAGTAAATCAAATAATGTAATCATTATTTTTGCAGTGTAATGTTATAGACAGATGGATTGACATTAGAGTTTATGAATGATATTTTCTAATGTATTCTGTTATTGAGTTGTGAATATTTTTAATAACACCTTCACTTTTCAATGGAATTGGAAGAAGCACAAAAACTATCACTGGTAGACACAATGTCTATCTAACTCTATCTACTGATATCAGGTAGGTGAATTTCAGCAAAAAAAAATAAATAAATAAAAATAGACATAGATAGACAACTATATGTGTCTATCACTATGTATATAGATATGACATCTATCTGAATCTATCAGTAGATAAATTTAAATAGCTGAAACATTGTCTATCACTAAATATACAGACCATGATTGTTTTCCTAAGTGTACATCACACATTCATTGCAATAATGCCCTTCCCCCGTCCTCCCTCCCCCCATTCCCTCTTGTAAGTCAAATCCTTAAATGATAGAACTTTATCATTCATTGAAGTCACACATCCTTTAAAAACCCATTTGTTGAAATCAATCACCGTTTATCTCAGATAGACACTGATAATACTTTATCTTTGTAGATCTCGTGACTAAAGAATTTAGTCAATTATTTACGTACTGTTGGAGCTACAAACTACAGGTTTATAAGGGCTCAATGGATTCAAGCTGAGAATTAGTTTTTGGGTCAGTTTGAAGTATTCGAATTGACAAGAGAAAGTTTGATTATATATGATATAATTAAACTAGTTCAATTATATGTGATATAATTGATTTGATGTATGAGATACATTAATTGAAGGAACTGATATAAGCATGATTTATATCAAGGAGAAAATAACTATGGTTTAAATATTACATATGATGTGATATTAAAACTATAAGTTATAAATATAATATGATAAGTTAGTTATTATATTTATTTATATCTAAACAATTATGACATAGTTGTTGAATTGGTTATTCTTTTCTCCATTAACCATATAAGTAGGAGGTTAATTTCAGTTTTTGATAACTGAAGGATAAAATGAAAAGAGTTTTTATTTTTGTTTAAGGATCGCTTTATTAAGTAATTCACTAATCGTTTACTCACGAGAGCCTACACGATAGCCCTCACGAGAGACTAAACGATAGCGAGATATTTGCAAAACGATTGTGTAAGCGAGATTTTCTAAACGATCGCGTAAGCGAGATTCTAAGCAATCAAGTGAGATTTGCTAAACAATCGTGTAAGCGAGATTTGCTAAACGGTCGTATAAGTGAGATACTAAGCGATCGTGTAAACGATTGAGCGTGAGACTAAAAAATCGGCTAGATGATTCTCACGTAAGTGAGATTTACTAAACGACCAAGCATTCTCAATCTATGCGATAGACAGATTCCTTTTCCCATTTGCTTGGTCATGTAGTTCGGTCGTTGGATTCTTCATTCCCTCTACCAAATTCACATAGAGCCCACACCTCCTGGATTCTCACTCCGAGAATACCAAGTTTGCCGAGTGGTAGTGTCGAAGGGTGTTTGTTCGTGGAGAAGTCTGTTTGTGAGTGCAAGCGACAACAAGAGATTTCTGGCCAGACGATTGGAGCGATAGCGAGAGATCACTGTTCCATTGCCCACGAGAGCCATAGGTTTGGCTGGACAACGACAGCGAGAGACTTCCAGAAGAAGAATACTTCAAAGGCATGTCTCTCTCCTTTTGTATTTATTGAAGATAACATGTTGTAATTTGTTATAAAATGCATAACTATTCTGTATGTTTGTGAATGCTTTGTATTCTTGCACAATGGGCTTGGAAAGATCTTACTCCGCTCATGGAGATCTCGGTTTAGATTTCCTTCAGTTATAAGTTGTTGTAAAGATACTTCGTTCATGTATTGACATGCAGAGTGGAGGCATCCTATGCAATGAGTTTGCATAAGATCGGACCAAGAAATAAGTCACTCTTACTTTATAATGTTGTTTACTGTTTAAGACTGATTATTTCGCTTAGATGACCTAGGTAATTCGATCTTAATCCTGAGCTAACTATGAACTCCTGTCTATTTGAGATTATTCTTATATTTGCATGGGTGAGGGTTGGCTTAATAGCGTCGGCTCAACAAGCCTCCTATTTCAAGTGTAAGACCGAGTAGACAGTTGGGGACATAGGGTGCAAGACGGAATTCACGCCTGCCCAATTTAGGGATAGGAGAAAGATTGTTCTCTCAAGTACTGAATCCAGGTCTTGAATAAGGGGCCCCACCCTCTCACTGGCTTGAGAGGGATCCAATTTAGTGATTAGATCATAAACCAATTGTTCATTGGAGGATCAGTAGAAACTTAAGGAACAAGACGTAATATTGGGGGTAAAACATCATATTGACCCATCCGTTATTACGAACAACATGTGAAGGGTCAACTTACTGGTTATGGTTAAATCATGTGGACACAAATATATCTACAGTAAGGAGAGTGCAACTATTGAACTATAGTGGTGTGACTTGATAATTAACGAATACTGATTAATTTGGTCTAAAGAGTTTTAGCCAATTAATCTTGATCGTTGGAGCTCCTCATGATTTGTAGGTCCATAAGGTCCTTCTAATAGCTCGTAAAACATTAACATCTTGAATTATTAAATTGAGTGAATTTAGAATGATATCAATTTGAATTGTTCAAATAGAATTAGGGTTTGAATTTGAATAAGTTCAAAATCAAATTAGGGTTTCTTTAATTATATTCGATATAATTAACATTTAATTTAGTGAAATTAAATGAAATTGGAGAGTATATAATATTTAAATATCGATTTAAATATTAATTGCATGAATAGGATCCATGTTTAAAATTAATTGTGTGATTAATTTAATATTTGATATTAAATTAATTAATTAATTAAATATGTTAAATTAATTAATTATTTATTTATTTTTAATTAATTAAAAATAAAATTAATTTTCAAATTTAAATTCAATTTAAGAAATTGGATTTCGTATTTTTTTTAGATTTGATTAATTGAGAATTAATTAAATCAAATATTAATTCATTATAGAATTAATTAAAACAAATTGGAAATTAAGAAATTAATTGGAAATTTTGAGAAAGTGGGTTTTCCCACTTTTCTAAAGCATGCGGTGCTTCTCATGCACAAACACAAATCCCACTTGAATTGGGAAGTAGCTGCTCGCCATCAATGAGTTTGAAGGTGCTTGCATGCTGAAGAAATATAAAAAACTCCCACAATTTGCTGAATTTAGAAGGCTAAAAAGTGGTTTTTGAGCTAAAAAGAGTTTATGCTACTTCATCTTCTTCCTCACAAGAACCCTCAATATCCTTCACCAAATTCACTCAAATTCAAGTTCCACCACTCAAATTCAAGTTCTACCACTCAAATTCAAGGTTGAGAATAATAGAGAAGATCTTTTGGTGGTTCACTGTCGATTTGGAGTGAAAAGCAGCTTGGATTTGGGAGATATCATCAAAGGTATGTTGAACTTGAAACCCTCTTCATTTTTCCTATTGAAGCATGATTTTAGAACTCAAATTAAATATAATTAGAGTGCTTTTTGTTTGCTTCTATTGCATACTTGTGTATTCCATCATAGAACTCTATCACTGTCTATCTTAGATAGACACTGATAATGTTTTATCTCTGTCTATCTCAGATAGACACTAATAAAGGACTATCACTATCTATCCTAGATATACAATGATAGTACTCTATCTCTGTCTATCTCAATTCGAAGTAGACAAGCATGTATTGATGTTAAAGTTTTTCTATAGTTGTTAAAGTTCCTAAGACAGATAGTGATAGTAGTCTATCACCATGTATCAGTAGATAGACTCAGAATCTATGTACAAACAAGTACATTATAAAATAAGCATCGATGTACAACAAGACAATGAACAAAACATGTTAATTTTATAAATTCCAGAAGTAGTTCATTATCAACAAGTAAAAAGAAACTTGCAAACTGTATAAAGTAGAAAACCAAGTACAAAGAAATGTTCAACTTGAAGCCTTACAAATTGTACAAAGTAATTCTACAATCAAGATTGAGACTGAGATTTAGATTGGGATTTGGTGACGTTGAGTTTGAAAAATGTTCAAGCTGAAGCTTGAAGCAGTGTCCATCATCAATTTCACATATTCTTGAATTGAAGTTCGAGGTTGTACTTCTTTCTTCTTTTCAGATTTCTTCTTTAGAGAGACATTTTTCTTATTTTGGTTGTCTAATGCTTTTTTGGTTGGTTTTTGTCGTATCTTTGGTCTCTCCTTTTGAAAATATGTGTCTTCTAGCACCTTTGGTCTAAACCTTTTATGCTTCCCCTGCTTTTGTTGCTTTCCTATTTGTTTTCTCTTTTTCCCTTTTATTTGAATCTCTTCATCTGCATCCTCTTCACTATCAGTTTCTTCTTCTATTTTGACTTCCTCATCAACAACTTGCTTTCGCTTTAGGTTTCTCTTGTTATCTCTTTTTGAAAGAGAATCTCTTCATTCTCATCCTTATCAGTATCTTCCTCTTCATCGTGCTCTTTCTGAACCCGTTCCTCCTCATTTTTCTTCTCTTCTACTTTCTCTTGGTCTTCTTCTACTTGCCATTCATCAACTTTCTCTTGTTTTTCATCTTCTTTCTCTTTCTCAATTTGCTTTTCTTCATTGATTTGTTGCAAGAAAATATTAGAGTTCATAAAAAGAACACTAAATGATAGATAATGATATCATGTATATAGACAATGATATTTAGCTTTTTCTTATTTCTATGTTTTGATTTTTTTTCCTCTTTTTTTGATTCTCTTCTTTTTCAACTTATTTTTCTTCTTTATCAGTTTTAGCATCTTCTTCCTTTTTTGTTTCAGTTCCAGCGTCTTCTCAACTTCATCTACCTGCAAGCATATGATAGAAAGTAAGAATCTTAAAAAAGAACTTAATATTCAAATAGGTTGGGATAGAGGGCCATCACTGTCTATCTCATATAGAAAGTGAAAGAGGACTATCATTGTCTATCACAGATAGACACCGATAGGCTACTATTAATTTCTATCCACGATAGACACTAATAATAGTCTATCTCTTCTGTCAACTCTTGTGTCTAAACAAAAAGTAACTTAAGAAAAGAATCAAACCTCAGACAACACTTGTGTTTTGGGTGTTTCCAAATCTATAGTTGCAATCAGATCCAAATTATCTTGTGTTTAAAGTTGTTGTATTTGCATCTTAGTTTCCTACTAGAAAACAATCTGTTATCGTTTTCTATATAATAATTTATTGTTTTCTATCTAAGAAAGTGAGAAACCTAAAAAACATAATATTAAGATAGACAGTGATAGAGGATTATCACTGTCTAATATACATATAAACCTCTCTTCATCTTTGTCTCTCATTTTGAACTTGGACCTATGAGGAAAAGAAATTTTAGTTAGTAAATGTCATTTATTTAAATGTAAGAAAGAAAGAAAGTAAGAAACTTAAAAAACATAATATTAAGATAGACAGCGATAGAGGACTATCACTGTCTATCTGGGATACACACTAATAAGACTCTATCACTGTCTATCTTACGTGTGTCTCATTTTCAACTTAAATCTACAACTTAATAAATGTATGGTTATATTTGAACAAAATAAAATAGTATACAACAATGTAAATACCTACCCCATATAAATATGTTGTTGCATAATCAACCATTGTATCAATATCATCACTTTCTTCCAAAAATCGAAGGCTACAAGAAGGCAGTTTATTTTTTTCCACACATTTTTCATGCTCTTTTTCTTTATGTTGTTGTTATTGTGGAAGATTTCTAATGGAAGTCTACCATTCAGACTTTCCATAATTGAACTCAACATTCTTTTGATTTCTTCTTGGCCTTGTTTCAAAAGACTTTGTTATTCTACTATTATCTGTTGGCTTTTTCTTAGTTCACTAATTTCTTTCATTATTCTATTTGTTCCTCTTTCTTCAATTTGTTCATTTTTTTCTTGGTTCATTTGCCTATCTTTCTCCCTCTATTTTTCCCTATCTTTCTCCTCCTCTACCTCAAGTTCTATGAAATATTTGAAAGTTGATTGAGATTCTTCTTCTGTTGGACTCAGTGATGTCATACAAAACTACAAGTAAACAGATGTTAAATTATTAGAGAAAAAACTAACATCATAAGTGATAGACAATGAAAGTATATCATTGTCTATCAGTGAGAAACAGAGATAAAACTCTATCACTGTCTATCTTTAAAGTGATAGACAATGAAAATGTTCTCATTTAATGAATTACTTACATCTTCTGTTTCGAAAATGTTCTCATTTAGAGTCCTCCACTTATTTGACTCTAAGCACTCCCATGTGATGATTCTTGGACCTTCAATTCCAAGTTTTCTTCCGAATCCAACATCTAAATCAAAAAGTTTTAGGGTTGTGTTAAAAGCCCAATAAACTAATGCTAATGAGAATCCTCGAAGGTGGATAACATCCGTCTCAGTATATGATGTTCTCTTAAAGAATTGATAGGTTAGGGTGTAAGACAATCTTCCCCAAGGATAGTCTTTGAAGACTTGTTCATCGTCCAAAATGTCTAGATATTTTAAATTGACATGGTTGTGTTGTTGTTTGGGGATTAAAAGAGTTTCTAGGATGTAGTGTTTGACTAATTTAACTTTCAATGAGTCTTCCTCATTGCATAGTGCTTTGAAAGTTCTCTCTATATCTCTCTTAGCTATATGATCATCATGAACAAAAAATGCATTTCTAAGTTCAGACACTTTTCTTTCTCCTAAATCTAATTAAGGGAATTTGTGGCCTTTCGATCCAATTATTAAATAAAATTCCTTCAATCTAAATTCTGCTATATGGGCATTAAATTTAAACGTTAGGACATTTGGCTTTTTTGTATAGCATTGTCTTCTTGCTAAATAGTTGAGGAATTGGTTGGGTATTTTTGGCCATTTTAATATTAAGAAAGTGTCCAAATGGGCCATTTAAAACTTGAGGAAAAATTGTTTCATCTAATTTTGTTCTTATCAAATTCAATACCTCTATACTAAAGTAGACAACAACTCTTAAGTTTATGTTCTCATTTTCCATAATCAATTCATGTTCCACATGTTGAAAAGTAGAGTACAAGTACGAAATACTAGAACAAGTTCCAAATACTAGAAAAAGAGTAAAGCAATAGCAATAATATTATATAAGAAGTATATTCCAGAAACCATCAAAATAACTAAGTACCAAAAGCTAGAAAAACAACCCAATAGTAGCAACAACATTATAGAAGAAGTATACTTCAACAATTACCACTATTAATGTCTCTCCTAGATAAATTCACACTTTAAAAAACTGGAAATAATATAACACCATCACTAACATAGAGTGCAAAGCATTAACAAAATCATTGTCTATCAACAACAATAATAGAATTCTATCACTGTTTATCTCAGATAGACGTTGTAGAGGACTATCACTGTCTATCCTAGATATACACTGATAGTACTTTATCTCTGTCTATCTCAATTTGAAGTAGACAAGTATATATTAATGTTAAAATATTTCTATAGCTGCTAAAGTTCCTAATATAGACAGTGATAGTAGTCTATCACCATGTATCAATAGATAGACTCAGAATCTATACACCAACAAGTATATTATTAAATAAGCATCGATGCACAACAAAACAACGAAAAAAACATGTTAATTTTGTAAATTTCATAAAGAGTTGATTGTCAACAAGTAGATAGAAACTTACAAACTGTATAAAGTAGAGAACCAAGTACAAAAAAATGTTCAACTCGAAGCTTTACAAATTGTATAAAGTGATTCAGTGTCTATATGAATCTATTAGTATATAGATTCATATATAAGTAAATAATTGCAACATTGTCTATCATTGAATATACAAACCATGATTATTTTACTATACATCACACATTCATTGTAATTACGTCCCCCTTCTTCTAAGTCAAATCCTTAAATGATAAAACTCTATCATCCATTGAAGTCACCCATCCTTTTAAAACTCATTCGTTGAAGTCTATCACTGTTGATCTCAAATAGACAATGATAGAACTCTATCACTATCTATCTTAGATAGACAATGATAGAACTCTATTAGTGTCTATCTGAGATAGACACTGATAGTGCTCTATCTCTATCTATCTCAATTTGAAGTTATCAATAGATAGACTTAGATAGACAAATGATCGTGTCTATCTTTGATGGTTCTATCAATGTTAGATGGTTCTATTAACATTGTTTAGTGGCTTTATAGTCTATACTTTAGTGAACAAAACAATATCTATAAACCACTAGCACTATCTACCAACAACAATTAATAATCAACACAATGTTTAGTGGTTCTATCGTTGTCTATTTGTGATAGACAGTGATAGAATACTATCACTCACTATCACAATTACTTTGGTTTTACATTCTTCTTCTCTTCACTATTTTGTTTCCTTTCGCTTTACTTGTTGATGATTTAACTTTCATTATTTTCTTTCCTTTTCCTTTGCTTCCTTTGCTTGTTGATGATTCGACTTTGACCACTTTTTGCTTTTTGCTTACAATCTATTTACACAAAATTAGACTTAATAAGGTTGAATAAGTATGATTAAATGGAAGAGTTGATGAAATGAAAAGAAAAGAGACGAATTATAACCTTGAAGAGTTGATTTGATGATAGATTGTAACCTTGAAGAATTAACAATAGCGATGAGAGAAAAAGATGAAGTAGTAGCGACTAAAGAAGAAGAAGATGAAGAAGATGTTGGGGTTAATGCCCTAAATCTCGTTGGGTCCAGTAGTTTGTAAACATGTATATAAACAAACATTATGTGATGTAATAATATGAGATATTTTCTTCACTACAGTCTTTAATATATGAGATATTTTGTTACATTAACCATAAAACAATAAACTAAGATCCCTGGTCATCGTTGTAACTTAAGCATGTATGTAATGACATACAAATGGATCATGCTTTAAATGATAACCTAAATGGTCTGTAGTAGATGGATAAAGGAGGGAAACCTTATCCTGTTGACACTACGAGTGTGGCCCGCTTTGTAGATGTTACAAGTGTTGTAAAGTACTACAAATGGTTTGATCCTGATCATTCATGTATTAGACATGTGAGTAGGGATACTATATACAAAAGAGTTTGTATAAGACTGAACCACGAAATGTTTAGTCTCGTTATATAACGTTGGTCATGACAGAGATTTTCATTTCACTAGGATGACCATAGGTAACATGACCTTAATCTTGAGTGAGTTGGAAACTCCTGCCTATGAAGGTGGTTCTTTGTTTTGTATGGGTGTGAGTGGCTAGATCGCCGACTCAAACCTACCACTTTGGAGATTTGTCTGATTGGGGAGTTGGGAACTCAGCTACACAAGACAAAATTCACTTTTTCCTCGATTTATGGGTAAGTAGATAAATTGCTCCCTTAAGGGCTGATTTCGGGACTTGAACAATGTAGTGCCACATATTCTCTTGGCCCGAGAAGAATTTACTCATAGTAGGACTATCATGTATTGTTCATTAGAGAAATCAGTAGTACTTAAGGAGTTAGATGTAATTACAGGGACAAAATAGTAAATTGGCCAGACTATACTTATGAGCGATTTGTGAAGGATCATCGTACTGTTGATTGGTTATATCCAATAGACAAAGAAATATATTTGTAGTGCGAAGAGTGCAACTGTCGGTCTTTAGTGAAATGGCCGACAATTAACGGATGGTGGATATCGTGATTAAAGAGTTTAGTCAGTTATTCACGTACCCTGGGAGCTTCCAACTACAGGTTCATACAGTCATCTTGGTAGCTTAATGGATTCATGTTGAGAATCATTTTTTGGGTTAGTTTGAAATGTTCAAATTAACAAGAGGAAATTTGATTATATATGATATGATTAAATTGTATCAATTATATGAGATATAATTGACTTAATGTATCAGATACATTAATTGGAAAAATTATTATTAAATGCTATGAGGGAGAAAAATAACCATAATTTATATATTGCATGAGATGTGATATTAAAACTATAGGTTATGAATATATTGATAAATCAATTATAGGATAATTGGTTACAATTTTTTCTCCCATAGCCAACTTAGTGGGAAGTTGTAATCAGTTATGGTAACTAATGGTTAAAATGAAAATCGTTTTCATTTTTACACAATGCAAGCATTACGAATTTGTGAATCGTGCGATCAAAAGCATATAGTTGTACAATAGCTTGAAAGCATACACGATCGTGTGACAAGTTTTCTATACGATAGTCACTTATCTTATAAACGATCGAATACACTGTCTATACGATAGACTAAAACCATCTCCCACTTACTCGATCGTCTACACGATCTGTAAAATTCCTCTTATCCTCTACCAAATCCTACAGAGCCCACAACTCCTGGATTTTCACACCGAGAATACCAAGGTAGCCTACTGGTGGTGTTTGTTTCCTATTTGAGGGTCGAGTGTAGATTGGTTCTTGTTCGAGGAGATTACTGAGGCTTGACGTTCGTGTTTGGTAAACGATCATGCAGTGAGTTCGAGGGAATGAGAAGAATAGTTCTTCAAGGGTAAGTTCATTTGAACCTTAGTATTTCCCTTTTGTGGCATGCTGTAATATAGAGTTATTGCATATCTATTACTGTTTGATTGTAAATGTGTATGTTCTGTCACAATGGGGGTTGGAACAATCTCACTTCCGCTCACGGGTCTCTTTGTTAAGAGTTCCTTCAGAAGAAGCATTAACAGTAGGGGAAAAAGAAAATGAAGCAACGGAAGAAAGAGAAACAACGAAAGGAGAAGAAGCCGACGATCTCTCGAGATAGAGTACGATATATGGTTATTGTGTACTGTTTGATGTGAAGAAGAATTCGTTATCGTTTGAAAAAGAGTGGGAAGATGATTAGTAATGGTATCAGACGAGTTGGATAATCCGAGTGGGCGGATTGGATGGGTAATTTGACTTTTGTGTGTGCTGGGGATTTTTTTGGTATTTCATATGTGGGCTAGGCTTTTGATCAATTTACATTCATTTTATTGTATTATTTAATTCATTTTGGGTCGAGTTCATCTTTGTTATTGACATAAAGATTTTGGGCCTTTTTCATTACATCTGAAAAGATTATAAACTATTTTCAAGATTATTACCTTTTAATAACAACTCATTCTCATGCAAGCATAATCGATAACTAATTCCTTGAAATCAAATTAAGAAACATGACATTAAGAATAGTCATGATCAACTTTCGTTAACAACCTAACTATTTGTATGAAAGGTTTAGCTAATGATTCAATATTATAGATCCGGTTAAACATGTAAACATTTTCAATTGACATTTAACCTAACATACATCTGATCAATTGATGTTATAAAGCACAATAATATTGAAAAACATTCAAAGACAAACATCCATAGAAAATACTATTGCATTGACATAAATTCATAACTAAGTTCATCAATACCCTATAACTAGAACGTTTAGCCACGATTATTGTTATGCATTCTCATATATTGCTACAATCATAATTGGTAGAGAAAAATAAAGGGAACGAAGAAAAACCCCTATCGAAGCAATCTCCACCTTTTAAGCCTGTCAATTTTTCCTTGATTGCACCTCGGGATCTCAAACGACCTCCAAATGACCCTCTACTTTTCCTCACTTTCTCTAGAATAAAAACTCTTTCTGAGACTCTGGATTTCGTGGTGTGAGTTGTTGAAATCGATAGCCAAAACCTTAGAATTATTTATAGAGAAGATTTTCCAAAATTGAAAATAATTTTCCAAAAATGGCCAGGCACTGCGACACTGCCTCTTTTTGCCGAAGCTAAGCTACACTGCTATAAAAATGCCCCTCTTGAGTTTGAAGTGCCTAGAGCAACGCAGCTACGCTGCACGATGTGCTGCCTTTATATATATACATATATATATACTTAATGATTTCTTCCTCTTTTCTTCCGTCCTTTCAATATATGGCTCAAGATCGATTTCTTTGGGCATGTTTAGGCTTTGTTTAGGATTGCTGTAGCTTTTAAAATAATTGTTATTAGTTGTGCTTTTAGAAAAATCAACTGTGAAATGAAGTAAATGAAGGAACTTTATGAGGAGAGAACCTTGAGCGGAAGCAAGATCGTCCCAAATCCATTTTCATTGAATGCAGGTTTTACAGTAGATAAAAAACAAGATAGCCATTTACATAAATCATAACATGTATTAATAAAGGAAAACTTAGGGTTTTGGAAACCCTTACCTTTGAAAACTATTCTTCAAGAACTCCCTCGAACAAAGTCACGAACGAATCTTCTTCTCCAAAAGGGACACCACCAAATGGAGCCTCATGTATTCTCCTTAGGGATTGAGAATGGCAGGAGGTATGAGCTCTACCTTAGGGTTTTGGAAGAGGGAAGAAGATAGAGAGGAGGAGAGGGAGAATAAGAACTTTTCTTCTCTTTTCGTTTTTTTTCCAGAGAGAACTATATTCTCTCAGTGTTTCATGGAGGAATATGAATTAGCATCATCCCTCTCTCTGACCCTTCTCATCACGTATTTGGCTGAGAGAAATTAGGGAGGGGGGAGGGGGGGAGTTAATTAATTAATATTAACTAAATTAAATTAAATTAATAATAATTATACATATAATAACAACCTTATTATATGTATATAAACTATATGTCATATCCCATGTAACACATAATCTATAGTTACATATTGTATCAAATACAATATAATACAATATAACCTATAGATGTATTTTCTCTCAACTATACATGACATTTAATATAAATCACATTTATATTAAACTCACTTATATGAATCTCATTCATATAATTGATATTTGGATCATATCCAAAATCTAATTCCTCTCAACCTATTTATGGTATTTAATATAAATCGTATTTATATTAAATTTAATTACATGAAACTCATTCATATAATTAATATTTGAATCATATTCAAATTCCTCTAATATTATCTTATATTATAATGTATCAAATACATTATATTAATTATATCACACATGTAATTAATTAAATTAATTATATCATATATAATTAATTCCCTCAATTAATTTGAACACTTCAGATTAATCCAAAAAAAATCTCAATTAAATCCCTGTTGAACTACAGAAAGGACCTTATGGATTTGTAGATTGAAGCTTCAACAGTACTTGGATAATTAATTAAACTCTTTAATTAAATTACCCAATATCCGTTAATTGTCGGTCATTCCACTAAAAACGACAGCTGCACTCTTCACACTACAGATAAATTTCTGTGTCCATTGGATATAACCGATCAACGGTTCGATGACCCTTCACAAATTGTTCGTAAGTACAACTTGGCCAAAATTACTGTTTTGCCCCTGTAGTTACATTTAACTCCTTAAGTACCACCGATCCCTTTAATGAACAATAAGTCATAATCCAACTATGACTAAGTCCCTTTCAGGCCAGGAGAGGGTGTGGCTACTATGTTCAAGCCCCAGAATCAACTCTTAAGGGAGCAATTTATCTATTTGTCCCTACATCGGGGAAGGAGTACATTCCATCTCGTGTAGTTGTGTTCCCAGCTCTCCAATCAGACGAATCCCCAAAATGGTAAGCTTATTGAGTCGACAATTTGACCACTCTCACCCATACAAATCAAAGGACCGCCTTCATGAGCAAGAGTTCATAACTCACTCGGGATTCAAATCATGTCACCTATGGTCATTCTAGTGAAATATAAGTCTCTATTATTAATGGCGTTATATAAAGAGACTAATCATTTCGTGGTTCGGTATTATACAAACTCTTTGTATAGAATACCCCTACTCACATGTCTCTACATTTATTATCAGGATCAAATCATTTGTAATACTTTACAACACTTGTAACACCTACAAAGCGGGTCGTATTCATTGTGTCACTAAGATAAAGTACCCAACCTTATCTATCTACTACAAACCGTTTAAGTTATTATTTAAACAAGATCCACTTATATGTCTCTACATACTTGTTTAAATTACATAAAATAACCTAGGATCTTAGTTTATTGGATTGAGTATATGCTTATAAAATAGTACTTATTTATTAACAACAATATGTTTATACAAAGTTTACAAACTACAAGATTACAAGGAGATTTAGGACACTAATCCCAACAGTAAAATAGTATTTGTTAAGTTTTAATGTTAAATAGAAAAAACTAGTCACATAAGTAAATTAATACTAAATTGGTGTAATATAGTCATATAAACCAAACTAGGCTTATTGTTTCAATTATTTTCACATGGATAATTATAATTCATTTAAAATTGTATGTGATTTAAATTTTAACTAATTTCATTTAATATAAATTATTCAATAAAATTTTAGAAAAGAATAATTGTTATAAAAAATGAATAAATTAGAATTTGAAAATAGATCTAACAAATTATATTCTTTTGAAATAATATTATTAAAATATATTTATCTAAAAAGTAAAGAAGTTAGTAAATTTTTAGGAAATCCAAATTTAAAAAATAGTATCTATTAACTTTTACACATTAGTTAAAATTAAGAAGTGATTCTGATAGATTATTTAATAATTTACTTTATCAAACAAGAAAAGTAGTTAAGATTTTCTCATAATAGCTTTTTACGATTTCAAACACAATCCCAAAGGGAGCCTTAGGTTTTTTTTGGTTCATTTTGACATTGAATTGATATCTCGTACATAACCCTGAAATCACTAACAAATAACATCAAATCCAACCAAATCATATAAAAACCATCCTAAATCAAGAGTAATAAACACACATTTTAGTTACGTTTCATGTTTTCAGAATCCAAGCCCAATTTTTGAAATAAGGAACTAACCGTCTACATCACATAGGAACTTTATTTGAAAATTTTAAGGGTATTAGTGAAACATTTGAAAGTTCAAAAGTAATTTTAAAGCAAAATACTTATATTGTCGTCAAAATTTAATGATAAGGAATATTGAGCATTTTTCTTTTAAAGTTCAAGGGTATTAATGAAAATTTTAAAACTCACGAGCATATTTGAAATAAAATAAGAAGTTTAGAAACATTTTCTATAATTTAGTCTATATAACATGGTTTTTTAAAGGAAAATTCTATATAATATAACTAAAATAAGGGTAGGGTTCCTTGGAGATTTGACAAAACAAGTTTAAAAATTAGGCCCATAGTTAGACTCATTACTTTTGTTAAAATGGCAAAAAGCAAACTCAATCCACTTGATACACTTGATATAATCGATACCCTTGATACACTTGACGCACGATACACTACCGATATCCACTTTGATACACTTGATACCCACCTAATAGACACTTGATACACTTGATAACTACTGCTATACACTCTTTACACTCGATACCCTTGATACTATTAATACATTACTGATATACTGTTAAAAGTATCAAGATATTTAAGTGTTTTTAATAAGAAGGCATTTAAGTCAATATGTATAATGGAATTTAAATAAATAAATGAGAATGACAATTCTGTAATTAATTTTTTTTAATAGTTAATATTATTATACAATAACAAAGAGGATCCCACGACTCGAGATCAAGGCACCGCAACAAATAAAGCACAAACAGAGTAGAGCTCGGAAGGGATAAACCAAAAAAATGAACCACAGAACCAGAAGACCGAAACATAAACCAGAACAATAAGAAAAACACAAAAACCAACCAAGGACAAACAGAACCCCACAAGTCGGGGACAACACACAAACCAAAAGAAACCAAATCCGAACAAAAGACATCTAAAGCAAAACAAACTAGAGATGACCAAGAAGATCAATCCTCCAGAAGCAGCATGAGCACGAACCATAGAAACAATAAGATGGAACAAAGCAGACGTCGTCCTCGGACAACCCCCATGCAACCGACATTCCTTTCCTGTCAGATATAATAAATAGAAGCATACCAGAAGACTTGAAATAACTTACTCTGAACCCTCTTACCAAATCCCACACGACACACCCAACTCAATTCCACATCCCACCCAACAACCCGATGAGACAAACTCAACAAACGCACCACACCAGACCACACCTTACCCTTAAACCCACAATAAAAAAAACAAATGATTACGAGACTCCAACTTACCCACACACAGAAGACGAGCATCATCAGACAACTAATCCCACCTTCTCAACCAATCCCGAGTACCTAATCTATCCTGTACAACTAACCAGGCACAAAAAGTGTGTCGCGGAATATTGCCCCTATACCAAATAAGACGGGCCCAAGACACCCTAAGACGACGAGGATCAAACTCTCCTACGCACTAGCGACAGAAAAATGGCCATTAACACTTGGAACCCAAACCCAATAATCCTCACCACTCATCCTCGGCCCACCAGCCTGAATTAAACCTCATAATTCAAGCAACTCCAAAGAAGAAAACAGCGAGCCACGCCACCTACACTTCTCATCCAAGAAATCAGATAACTGAGCCTCCCGACTGCTAGTCGCATCATACACAATTGTATCCCCATAAGACTCCAAGTCGAGCCCTTAGGCAACCAAGGATCACACCATACAAAACACTTTCTCCCATCACCAACCACCAAACGAACCAACTGCTTAAACTAATCATAGTAATGCAGAATTGCCTTCAAACACCAAGATCTCCTAGCATCACAATGGACCGACCACAAAAAACAACCCCGTAAAATATATTCCTTCATCCACGCCACCCACAAAAAACTAGACCTAACAAAAAGAAGCCAAAGCAGCTTCATAATAGCAGTCAAGTTCCAAGACACCACATGTTTAACACCTAAACCCCCTTCCACTTTCGGCAAACACACCTCATCCCAAGAACCCCTCATAATACCTCGACTATCAACATGGCCTCTCCATAAATAGGCTCGTAGAATATCATCCACCTCATGGGAGACACAAGCAGGCAAAACAAAGATACTGGACCAAAATACCTGGAACGATTGTAGAACATAATTAACCAACTGCAATCTGCCAGCAAAAGAAAGCGAACGAGCAGCTCAACTTTTAACCCAAGCAGTAATCCTCTGAATCAACGAAGCACAATCCACAACCTTTAAGCGAATGATAGCAAAGGAATCCCAAGATACCTGGAAGGCAAGGAACCAAGGCCAAAACCCATAAAATTAGCAAGCTTAAGAGCCACATCATGACCCACACCCGCAACAAACATAGAGCTTTTCCCCACATTAGCAACTAACCCCGAAAGCTCCGCAAACTCAGACAACACCTTCTGTACAAAAACCAAAGATCCCAGCTCAACTGCACAAAAAGATCATAAGGTCACTAGCAAAAGACAAATGCGTAAACTACACACGCTCACAACATGAAACTTAAACGAATCAGGCGGTTTATTCAACAACCGAGAAAGAACTTCCATCACCATCATGAACAAAAAGGGGGATAACGAATCACCCTGCCTCCGACCATTCCTGCCCACGAAAAAACCTTCAAGAGAACCATTAATCATCACAAAAAAGTAGGGAGACATAACATAAGCACGTACCCAGTTAACAAACTGTGTAGGCGTATCAATAGCCAATAACACACCAACAGGAAATCCTAATTCACTGAATCATAAGCCTTCTGAAGATCCACCTTCAGCACACAATGAGGTTTGTCCCTATTCAACTGATAGTCCCCCACAAGTTCCTGACACAATAAAATGTTTGTGACATACCTGCTAGGAACAAAGGTAGATTGTTTACTGCTAATAAACAAAGGTAACCACACACGAAGCCTTTCTGCAAGCACTTTAGATATACATTTGTACACAACATTACAACAAGAGATAGGGCAAAAATCCTCCATACGCTCGACACCAACTCTCTTAGGGATAAGAGTAATGGCAGTAGCATTAATCCCATAAGTCAAATAACACGAGTCAAAGAAATTACTAACCGCAGTATAAAAGTCCTCACCTACCACGTTCCAAGTAGACTTATAGAAATCAACAGGGAACCCATCCGGTCCAGGAGCCTTCCCAGACTTTATAGAAAACAACGTCTTCCTAAACCCATCTCTCAAGATAGGCCTACCAAGAGCCTCAACATACTCCACAAATCACCAAAACTGCGGAATGTTAGCAATCCTAGAAGTGAGGTCTCTATACCCCAACGTCTGCGTACCCAAGCTACCACAAAAAAAAAACTCAAAACCACACTAGCCACATGTTCATATGAGGACTGACGAACCCCCTTAGAATCAACCACAGAAAAAAAACCACTCCGAACAATACAATATCTGATACAACGATGAAAAAAGGTCATATTCTGATCACCCAACTCCAACCACTTAACCCGAGACTTTTGACGAAGGGAAGCCTCCTCCAACCTCGCCATCAACCAGAAGGCCTCAGTGGCCTGAGTAGCCTCCGTATTCAATAGAACAGAAGTAGGATCCCTCTCAACCGCAGCCTGAGCAACATCTATACTCAATCCAACCTCCCACACTATATCACCTAAAGAAGAAATACACCTACCAAAAGAAGCACGCATAACTAGCTTCAAAGCCTTCAAATTCCTCATGAAAATAACAAGTGGAGAAACATCTGGATACCACATCCACACAGAAGCAATCATATCAAGAAAACCATCCGCCTTCGCCCAATAGTTAAAATCACGAAACGAAGGAGTCACGACTCCTAGCCTCACCCGTAGAAATCAGAAGGGGAAAATGGTTAGAAATCCCCCACGGAATGACTCTAACCTTCGTATGAGGAAAAGCAACAGTCCACGCCTCATTAACCAAACAATGATCCAAACGGCGTAAGATACTAGTCCCTTGAACTTTACTAGTCTAAGTAAACCGGTTCCCATGCACACCTGATTCAACCAAATCTGCCTCTAACAACGCCCTATCAAACTCTTCCATCTCCCCCAAACTAGGCAACTACTATGGGCCTCCGCATGATTGCGACTAACATTAAGATCTCCCATAACAGCTTTAGGAGAATGCTAAACAGAGCAAACATCAACCAAACAATGCCAAAAAATACGCCTTTCACACACCAAGTTAGAAGCATAAACTGCAACAACACTCACTCGAACATTAGAAGCAACATCCACTAAGGAACAAAAAATATACTGATCCTCAATGACAACGGGAAAAAAATCATACACATTCCTCCGCCATAAACACCCAAATCCGCCCAACCCCAGAAGAACCGTAACTACAAACACAATTCTAAGCCTCCACAAACCTTCTAAACACTGCATCAAAGTTCTTCTGCCGAACCCTAGTCTCAAGCAAACAACATAAACTAACAGAAGAAGTGCACAGAAAATCAGTTACCACTCTACTCTTCACAGGGTCATTTAGACCCTGGACATTCCAAGAACACCAAATCATGAGGAAAAAAGGGAGCCACCCCGGGCCAGCACCATAGAAGAAATCCCAGACTCAGACACACCACCACTATCCTCTCAAATACCCACAAAACTCAAATCCGGTGGAATAAAAGCCAAAGCAAGCAGGTGAATACCCTTATCACTCAGAACAACAAACCGTCCCACCAAAATGCTTATTAACCACAGGATCCAGACAACCGACATCTCGACCATTTTTAACAACCGGAGAACCACTCACAGACCGTCCATGACTCTGACGAGTAACCATAACGAAATCATCAGCATTCAAACCACCACTCTCGACAACACCATGCTGCATACCCACCTGTCTCACTAGAAGGCACAACACCTTCCTTCACACCACTACCAGCTCCCTCCCTAACCCCTAATATTTCAAGAATAGAAACATCAGTAGGCTTAACTGTCCCACACCCTCCCTCACTGTGCACAAAGGAACCACAAGTTGAACACTTCCAAGGCTTCAACTCGTATGACAAAGGCACAACAAACTCCTATCCTCTCATCTAAACAGTAACAAAAGAAGGCATCAAGGACCTCAATTATGCAATTAAGTTGATCTTCTCAATTTTAGGGGTCCCATCATGAAACACTTAAGTGTGGGAAAAGAGGGACTGTCGTACAGTGTACAAGCACACACATCTAGAGGGAGAAAGAGAGATCTACAACATTAAGAGAGTGGAAAATTGAAGCACACCAGTTTGGGTCTTTGAATTGCAGTCGACCGTCGATGATCTCAGTCTTGGAGGTGTTTCCAGGTAGTGGTTTTCAGTTTACAGTGGCGTGTGGGTCTTGACTTAAGTGGATTCAGCACTAATTGGTTTTCTAATAAGAACCCACAAGAAAAATCTCGTGCTGAGTAATAAAATGAATATAAAGTAGATAAATTCGAGTTATGCAAACAAACATCCAATCCATCATTCTCGTTCTCAAGAGTTTAGTGAGAGAAACAAATCAACGTAAGAAAACGTATATTTATAGGAACAATTCATTGATGGTTGTGTCCATGGCAACAAGGCAAGGAAGAAGATGTAGACAAAAAATTGGAAAAAAAGAATCTGGGGCGACAATTGGGACAATATTTTTAAAAAGTGCCATATCTGTAAATTGGAAAAAATGTGTGACACATTTGCCATATCCTATTCTTAAATGGCTACCTATTACAATTTTCTTTAAAACAAAATAAAATCACATATAGAAAAAATGTTAAATCATTTATAGAAAAGACACTCATATACTTCTATCAACATCTATGAAAGTGATAACGATCAAATTTTACTATTTTGTATAAATAGTTTCCATTGTTTTCTATTTTTAAAAATTCCAATACAATTATTATTATTATTATTATTTTAAGAAGGAAGGTCTTCCTCCCAAAATTTGAATTCCCTTGCCCCGCTGCTCGCAAAAGCCCATCGTCATCTTCTTCGCCAGAAAACCCCTCCATTGAAACCCAACTCTTCTTCCTCTCCGTTACTTCAAAACTTCGTCTCCTCTCTCTCTTTTCATGGCCCTTCTGTAAAAACATGGCTGCGATGGAGAAGCTATTCGTGCAGATCTTCGAGAGGAAGAAGTGGATCATTGACCAGGCCAAGCACCAGACCAATCTATTCGACCAACACCTCGCGTCCAAGCTTATTATCGATGGAATTGTTCCTCCTCCTTGGCTCCACTCGTCTTTTCTTCATTCCCACGTTTCGCATTTCGAAGGTAATTTCGCACTCTTCTCATTTTTTCCCCATTTCTTGTGCTCCATGGTCAGTTAGGTTGAAGTAGAATTTCCCCCTTTCGCCACATTTTTTTGCTCAATTGGTTTCTTCGTAGTTGCAGAGGTGAACAGAAGTTTTATTTCTGAAGTTGAGTTCCCACGTTCGCCGCTTGACACCCATCGTTCTAGTTTGAATGAGGCATTTGTTGCAGACAGTGGGGAGGAGTTGCAGCACAGGTCGAATGAAGAAGCTGGTTCTTTAAATGATGATTTTGATGCAGGAATTAGGCCGGCAGTTTCACCCCAGTGTAACATAAGTGATGCCAGTGTCTTAAATTGCGCGCCTCGTATTGACATGAGTCCTGTTTCTCCTCAAGGCCGAGGAGGCCTAGTTTCAGAAAATTATCGAGATCCTACTCTGTCATTGGCACGGTTACACAGATCTAAATCTAGGCAAAGGGCTTTAGAGTCGCGTAATAGTGTGAAATCTTCAAAGTGCCAATCTCGGTGTGAGAACAAGAGTGATTCTACTGCTGGTGGGTTTGTGGGATCTGCTATTGGTTTGCTGCAAGCCGATCACGAAGATGCATCAGGGTTGGCAAAGCCTTCCAGTAGCTGTAAGGAAATTGGTTCTGTAGAAGAAGATACTAATGTTGGTTGCGCGCAGAAGGATATCTCTATTTGCTCGGATAAAGTTACAGTAGTTGGAAGCCCTGGGTTGCATAGTAGCTCTACTGATGTGGGCAATTCTTTAAACATTTCCTCTAAAAATGAAGAGTTATTTGTAGCTGGAGGTTCAACGCAGAATTCTTATCAAGTGAATGAGCAATTTGATTCACCCAGACCTTCTTCTGGAAAGACCGAATACTGTGCAGAAGGGTCGGCATATTGCAGGAGCCATGAATATAATTTTGATAACGCTGAACAGTCCAGGTTGCAATGTAACTCTTTGGATGTGAATAAATCTTCTTGCTTTTCCCCTGAAGATGGAAGAGCGTGTTCTATAGGAGGCTCAAAATTGCATTCTGATCAAGTGGATGAGCAATTGGACTTGCCTAAACCTTCTTCTGACAATATTGAGTGTCGTGAAGAGGCGGTATTAGGACATTGCAGGGACCATGACTATGTTATCGATAATGCTCTACAGTCTGGGTCACAACGAAGTTCCCCAGATGTGGACGATTCATCATGTATTGACACCAGTGATGGGAGATTGTTGTACTTGTCTAACCCTTCTTCTGAGAAAGTTGAATGCTGTGAAGAAACTATTTTAGGACATTGCAGGAGCCAGGAATGTAATTTTGATAATGCCGAACAGTCTGGGTCGCGATACAGCTCCCAGGATGTGGATAATTCTTCATATGTTGACTCTGAAGAGGGAGGATCATGTCCCATTGGAAGTTCAAAAGTGCATCCTGATGAAGTGAAAGAGCAATTGGACTTATCTAAATCTTCTTCCGACAATATAGAGTGCTATGAAGAAAAAATATTAGGAGATTTCAGTAGTCAGGAGTATAAACTTAATAATGCTCAAAAGTCCGGGATGCAACATAATTCGGATGGGGACAATTCATCATGCTTTTCTTCTGCCAATGGAAATTTATGTCCTGTTGAAAGTTCAAAGCAACATTCTGATCGAGTGAGTGAGCCGTCGGAGTTTTTTAGACTTTCTTCTGTCAATATTGAATGCCATGAAGAAGAACTAGAAGACTGTAGGACTCAGGAATGTAATTCTGATAATAATGCGAGACAGTTTGGTCTAAACAAAATTTTCAGTTCACCAACAATGGAAGTAAGGCAGAAAACATCAGATAAGAAGACCTCCAGTTTTCTGGATGACAAGAGGGATGTTAATGAAAAAGAAAAATGCAATTCATCCCTTCACATACCTTTGCCACACATTCAGGTAGACTCAATGAAGGAAAACGAATCTGATAAAGGTGTATCTGAATCTCACAGTGAGAGGAGGTATGAAGACAGAAGAGATTTTAACGGAAATACTATCTTATCTGCTAACAAGTCGCTGCAAGGTTATGAAGAAGGAACTACTTGTTCTTTGCTGCAAAGTGATGAACCTGTTGAACAAAATATTTCTTTGAAAGATGGAGTATCGAATTTGCAGAATCCCCATGAAAATGTAGTTGAAATTCCACTAGTGGATGCAAATGATGCATCAATCCTGATAAGAGATACAGAAAAATCTCAAGATCACATTGTCATGGTTCCTTGTGTTCCTTCCGCTGGTGAAAAGGATAGTTATTTGGAGCAGCAACAGAAAAGTTCAGGCATATCTCAGTGTGAAGATTCAGATTCCTTTGAGGGTTGCACTGATGACTTTAATGGTAACCATCATTGCATATCAACAGAGTGCCAGACTGCAGAAACATCAATAGAGTTAAAAACTTTCAGCTCAGTTTTGGAGGCATCTACTTCTCATGAAGATGTGAGAAAGGTTGAGCTGCAATTGGAGAATGGTATTCCTGGATCTTTAGGCTTGAGGATTGAGCGACTTCAAATTATCAACGGGAGTCCCACCGATAAAAGATTGATGCAGGAATTTGACACTGAAAAACCTGTCCTTGAATTTCAAAGATTATCATTTTGTGAAGAAGGTTACCAACAATCAAAAGTGAGCATTCTCCCTATTGAAATGTTGCTTTTGGAAAAGGAAGCTCACTTAATGCAGGTGTCTGATTCTTCACCCACGCTTCCAGTTAAAGAGGTATATATTCTTTTCAACGGGAAAAATTTTCAAACAGGCCTTGACAGGTTGACTATTAAAAACAAATGTTGTTCACGCATAGTCTACAAAATCTTTAAAAATGAACTACAAAATAACGATGCAGACCCAAAATCAGTTATCTTCACCATTCTCACCTCCAATTTTTCCATCATTAGATGCCTTCCATTTTTTTTTCCTATAATTAATCTTCCGTATTTTCCATCACTAGACTTTATAGTCTTCGGTATTTCCCTCTTTAGTTTAGTTATTTTCGTGTTCCTCTACATTTGTAAGAGAAAAAAGAGGGTGCTTTGGGTAAGTTAAACAAAGGAGAACCAACGACTTTTTCTTAAAGTCTTCCTTTCTTGACTTAATCTAATCATAGTTTATTTTAAGCACCTAAAAGAGAAGTACATGCTCACAAGGTGGAGTGGTTTACTTAGCTTAATTGTGAAGTGCACTTAAGCACACACTTCTGTGGTTTAAAACTATTATTTTGGTGTACTTGAGAAGTTAAGACCAAACAATTGAACTATGTGTTATTTCAAGTATATTGATCGGTTGTTAGGGAAACATTGGTATAATAATAAGCGTATCAATTACCTTCATTGCAAAAATATCTGTGGAAGAATATGAAGACAATTCTTCCCATTCACATAACAAAGTTACTTTTCTTCTTTTTAATCTGTCGTTTTCTGCATTCTGTTTTTTGAAAGGATGGACCTAGTTAGGAAGGGGGGTGATGGTGGTCATACTGTTTGTGCTTTTAATGGGGTGTAATGTTCAATATATGCCGGCCTAATCAATTTCTGACAAACCTTCTAGGTTGGGGATTTGATTGATTTTTTTTCTCCTTTCCTCCTTTTTTTTTACTAACTTCTCATCGTGATCTTGTTTCTTTGTGCATGATTTAAGGATCTCTCTAGGTTCGGAAGCAATAACAGAGTCACACCGTTGCAAAATCTTATGCTAGCGAGCCAAAGTTTGAATCCCGAAGAAAGTCCTCAGTTTGTAGATAATGAACTTCCTGTTGATACTGAGAAAACGGAAGGAGAGGAGGAAAAGGGGAAACTTACTTCTTGCTCGCTTCTTACTCCACTTATCCAAACTTCTCATTATCTTGGTGCAGATAAGGATATGCCTGCATTAGAGGGGTTCCTAATGCAGTCTGATGATGAACAGCCATGCATCTCTGTTGGTGGAATCAACTTTGACAAATTAGAACTTTCAAAATGTATGATAGAACGTGCTAGCATCTTGGAGAAAATTTGTAAATCTGCTTGTATAAACAGTCCATTATCCTCATCTTCAGAAAGTTTTCAGTTGAACAAGGTGACAGATTTGTACCATTCTCTTCCTAATGGTCTACTAGAGAGCATGGACTCGAAGAGTAACCTTCTGATGAATGATCAAAATAAGCTACTGAAGGATGGTAGTAACTTCTTGAATGGAGAAGTCAACTGCTCTCCTCATGGGCCTTTTTTCGATTGCCTGCAAAGCATTAGCTGTCATTCAGCTAGTGATGTCAGGAAGCCGTTTGCATCTCCATTTGGTAAGTTGTTGGATAGAAATTCATTAAATTCCTCAAGTTCGGGAAAACGAAGCAGCCAGAACATAGAGCTTCCTTGCATTAGTGAAGAAACTGAGAGTACAGATGAGATTGATAATGAGTTTTCAAAGGATATGAGATCGAACAAGCGTGTACCACTTGTTGATATTACAGAAAATGCAAATGTTCAGGTAACAGTTTCTGAAGCTGCAACTTTTGCTGATAGATTGAGTTTAGAATCTTTAAACACGGAACTCAGCAACACAGGGACTCATAATAGAACCCAAAAGAACCTGGGAAATCAGAAAAACAGTAAAAGGAAATATGTGAATGAGGCTGTAGATCTTGATATCTTGCCAGGAGCAAACGGAGCTAAGAGAGTCACTAGATCATCTTATAATAGATTTAGCAGGTCAGATTTATCCTGTAAAGAAAATTTCAGAAAAGAAGGCCCTCGATTCTCTGGAAAGGAATCCAAGCATAAAAATATTGTGTCCAATATTACTTCTTTTATTCCTCTTGTCCAACAAAGAGAAGCTGCAACTATTTTGAAAGGTATTTATATTTTTATAACTATATCCGGCATTCAGTATTAACATACATGGATTGATTATGAACTTTTTAACATTTTCTGGATATTGTCATGTAAAATATCTCAAGAATTTTATGGTCCCATTACTAGCTACTACTGAATTGACAAAATGTGCAGTGAAGAACGTTTCTTGCATGAAATCTAGAAGAATGCAACAACAAAGTCAAGTCCTAGGCTCTCCAACCAATACCATGCCCCTTACTGCCCCACTCTCTTATTCCCCGTTATCTTCCTTCCTCTGTGAACATGTTCTATTTTGTTGTGTTTATTTTTGGAAATTTGGCTTCTTCAGTGTTACCATGTTTGGTGGTTGTGGTATCGTTGATTGATGTTTGTGAAAATTTAAATGTTCCTAACTTGGTTTTGTCCTACGTTTTGCTTTGAGCTTGAATAACGTCATCCTTTGTGGTTTAGCTTTTGATATGAAGTTTGTGAAGGATTATTTTGAATATGGATAGCTTGGTGGATGTTTTGGTTTTCTAGCTTCTTCAAAGGCCTATTGTGTTGAGATTTGTTTGTAATTCTTCATTTGTTAGTGCTTTATGTTGATCACACAATTTGTCAATCTTGAGGCCTTTGATTCCAAACCTTGAATTGGTTGTTCTAGATTTACGATTGATCGATGTGAATTGCCTTATCATATAAAGAGTTCGGTTATGATTCGGTTAGTCTTAAGACTTCATCTTGCTGCTCTCTTCCTAGATCTCATGTTAGCTTCTCTTTACAGGATATGTCTTGTTTGGAAAGCCTTTATCATTTTGTTGTATTCTTGTTCCATTATTTATTGCTCTCCTTATTTACTCCCTCGTGGAGTTTGTATTCTTTCAGCATTAATAATTTTTTTTTTAATATTTATTTATTTATTTTTATTTTTATTTTTTATACTTTTCATATCTTGTTAAAAAAAAAAAACCATGCGCATTAAAACACCAAGTCAACCATAGCTGCTAATAGCCAAGTAATTATCTCCCATAACCTGGGCGCTTGTACTTCTCATTGATCTCCTTGTGTGTTAAACAGAATGGGCCTATCAGAATTTTATTTTGGTGTGGCATTGAACTTTATCTATTATTTGGTAATACACAGTCTGATTATCATGTATCTGATGATCTGAGTGTTGTACTGAATTGTAATTTAAGTTTGAAACATGTGCATTCCTGTAGGGAAGAGAGATGTTAAGGTGAAGGCCATTGAGGCTGCTGAGGCTGCAAAGCGCCTTGCAGAAAAGAAAGAAAATGAACGTCAAATGAAGAAAGAAGCCCTGAAACTCGAAAGAGCAAGAATGGAACAAGAGAATTTGAGGCAGATTGAACTTGAGAAAAAGAAGAAAGAAGAAGAGCGAAAGAAGAAAGAGGAAGAAAGGAAGAAAAAGGAGGCTGATATGGCAGCAAAGAAAAGACAGAGGGAAGAAGAAGAGAGGAAGGAGAAAGAAAGAAAAAGAATGCGTGTTGAAGAAGTTAGGAGACGATTACGAGAGCATGGTGGGAAGTTACGATCTGATAAAGAGAATAAGGAAGCGAAACCCCAAGCCATTGTAAGATGCTATATGTGATAATGTTTGAACTTTCCTTGTGTTTATGGGGTTTGAGAGGTAAAAATAGCTTATTATTTTCTTCTGTAGGAACAAAAACCACGCGACAGAAAGGCATGTAAGGATGCGACTGACAAACTGGACAAGGAAAGTGGAAATGACAAATTTGACAAACTCTCGGTTACTGAGTCCAAGACTACTTCTACAAGCGATGCTGAGAGGGGAAACTTTGTTGTGGAGGACTCACAACCGACTGTAGATTTTCTAGAGGCAGAGGTAAGTTTATTTTGTGAGTGCAAATTTCCAAAATCTTTGACGTGATTTAGAGTGAAATGTTGTTTTCCCATGATAGGACTGGGTAATTAGCTAGTAACCTTCCATTTTCCTAATCCTAACCAGTCTTCTACTGAAAATGCCTTTTTTTTTATAATTTTTTTTTTAAATTTTATAAAATTGTCATGATTTTTTTGAGGCATAATAGATGGAGGAACCACTTTTAAACCTTTTGGAGATAATTTTAGTGCTACATCTGAAAGATTTTGGGCTTCTAGATGAAGTAGGTTGTAATTTGAAATCGTCAGTGGATCTATTTTGTGGATAAACAATAAAATAATTAAAAAGGTACAACTCTTGAAACATAACACCCTAGGCTTCCAGTTGGTTTTAGATCTGAATCCACAAGAAAGAAACATGGAAACCATTTCCTAGATAATTAAGTGCATGTTTGGGAGTGATGATTAAAGTATTGATTTTAGAAAAGGAGATTTGTGTATAATTTATTTTGTAAAACTGATTTTTATTCAATCATATTGATATTTGATTTCAAACTTTACAAAGTGATTTTCATATAGTTAAAAGGGATTAGAGAGAGAAAAAAGAAAAAAGGAAATGGAGCTAATTTGTAGGGTGATTCCCGGTCTATCACTCAACTAAAAGCACATTTCAAACTCATTCTTGAAAAATCAATTCTAAATGATTTTTGATTTTTCTAAAATCAATTTCAACATTTGCCAAACATTTTTGAAAGGAAAGTGATTTTGACAATGTGAAAATCATTCCCAAACATGCACTAAATCTTTATAGATCTTGCTGCATCCTGTTACATAATTATATCCATAGAAAATAAATTCTAATTCATCTAGAAATTCTGTGGGACTTTTGTGGACGAAATCTTATTGGAACCTGGAAATCTAATTGAACAAAGAATTTCAAGACATTATACAGTATTGACTTTTGTTTGACGCTTGATCCTATCATATGTCGCTTAAAATTGAGAAATGAAACAAGTATACGATTTAACTTCCTTGAGAATTAGAATACATTGAAGTAAACCTGTTTTTTTACTCTAATTGTCATCGAACATAAATTGTGCTGTTTCTCTTCTGTCCTAAGATGACTGCTCGAATATTTGGTAACTTAAAGTGAGAATTAGTTGGTAATTAAGGTAGATCTTGCTTGGTTTGAGAAAAAAGAACAAGATTTTTATAATTGTAATACTTTTAAGATGTTTGATATTAGGAAGTCTAATTTCTTGGTAGACTTTAACATGCATGATGAAAGAAGATATTTCTTATTCAATTTGAGCTTCTTGTGCTGAAATTTTACAATCTTCTTTAGGCACTTGAAAGTGGGATGGAAAAAAGAATCTCCGAAACAAGTGAAGAACAATCATATCAGATTTCTCCTTATAAAGCTTCTGATGATGAAGATGAAGAGGATGACGATGATGGCATACAGAATAATAAATTTGTTCCTTCGTGGGCCAGGTGTGTAACTCGGTCTGATGTTTCCAAATAAGGAAATAACAAATGTGATTTAAACTCCATTGTTGCAGTTTAGTACATTTTTGCATTTCGTATTGCATCCCTCTCTCCCAACATCCTTTTTGTCAAAGATAATCGTGAAGACCATTTCAAATTTGCCATTTTTGTGTTAGAACTAATTTCTTCATCCTTCTTTATGCAGTAAGGATCGCTTAGCTGCCCTTTTTGCTTCCCAGCAAAAATTGAATCCAGAAATTATCTTTCCACCGAAAAGCTTTTGTGATATAGCCGAAGGTGAAAATTAATACATAAAGATGGTTGCAGCTTTTAATCTTTATTAAATAATAAAAACACACTGAGCTAGTTTAACTGCTTTGCAGTTCTCTTGCGTCGGCAGCATCAGTTTAAATAGTCCAAACTTTCAGAATGTGGATAGATTTAATCTGCAACAGAAACATTCCCCTTTCTCTCTGTGCAAGAGACTTGCCTAGGTACGCTTTTATAAACTTTGTTTTTTCTGACTTGAAGTTCGCATCATGATTTATCATTTTTGTCTTGTTTGTCAATAAGTTAGTAGCAACCTCACTTGTTTGGACGTTCTTGGTGTTTGAGGGTCATTGTTAGTAAATTAGGTCTATCTAATCTACATAACGATGACTAAGTATTTAGGCAAATCTTTGAGCCATAATTAGTTGTACTGTATCTTTCTCGTGGCTTTTCTCTATCCTTCCCATACAATTTATAAATCATTTGTGCGACCTGATTGATATTTTTCTCAAAAATTGAGAGAAAACTTTCAGATGCCTGAGTTGTGAAAATAGTCGATAAGAATTTCCCTTCAGCATTAGGCCTGCTCGTTTGTTTAATAAATCAACTACTATTTTCATTTATACCATGTCATTAAAGTGATGAAGTGCTATATCATGTGGCAGATTTTGCTGACTAATTTCTCAAGAAATTGCTGATCAGGTGATTAGTTTCTTGCTACTCTATATTCTGAATGGCTAGATGATTATTGTACAATAGGCAGCTTTACATGCGTAGGGTTAGTTTCTTAGCACCAAAATAAGCTATAAAACCCCGTACCCACCGCCCTCTTTGAACTGGATACCTCAACCACGAAAAAGTTGGGGAAAAAGGCTGTAGTAAATTCTTGGTGACCTTCCCTTTTTGCTTTGGGGTTAGGGTACCCCTGTAGAAAAGCAGAATGTAACCTGCCAATATGTAGGTGTAAAGCACTAGTTCTTAAGATAACTTCTCTATGTACAATTTATTTTTATTATATTGTCTAATGAAGATGAAAGTGGAGATGATATTGTTCATCTTGAAGAGGTCAAACAAAGATTGAGAAGTAGATGACAATTGACATGATGTAAGAAATAGTTTCTGTTTTCTATTTTTATTTTATTCATTCATGGTGGATTTAGTTCACCTACATCGTCAACCGTATAGTTCTGCAATAATTGATAAATACTCATTCTCTTTAAGTCAAAGGTTCAACTCTTCATACTCTCACTTATTGTACTCAAGAAATTGTTGACTTACAACTAATTAATATAGTGTATCATTGGCTAAAAAATTAAAGTTTCAAATCTCCACCTTCACACGTTGAACTAAGAAAGTCAATTAAAAATAAAAAAATACTTAGTGAGAACAATTTAAATTTGAATATAATAGGGTAGAGACTTTAGTGATACGATTCTATAGAAGTTTTCTTTACTCGCTTAGAAGTTGTCAATACGTATTTGTCAAGTTTTATCTTCGCTCACTAGTTTTTGATGTAAATGATATTTTAATATATTCAATTCAATCAAGTTAGAGAATCTTTTCACAATAGACAATTTTTTTTTTCATAAGCAAAATATAATTTTTGAAGGTTAATGTCAATAGCCATAATTTAATTTTACAACCTCAACCAAAATTCATGTAGAGGAAGACCTTAACCACAACAATTAATTCTAAATTATGCAATACATTAAATATTATTGGAAAAAAATATTAGTACAATGTTAATTTGACTGGAGACAACATTGCTCATGTAAGAGTATCAATACTTCAAGTATTTTGAAGTACACATTGCTTGATTAGACAGGCAAGAGAGGCTGACCCATGCGAGGGTATATAAAAACTTAATGCATCTATTTCCACCACTTCTAATAATCACACCATAACAAGTTTCTCTCAGGCACAAGTATGATAGTTTCAATTTGGTTTAAGAAAATTCTACAAATCTTTGTTGAAACCAACTTGTTATTAAATCAAACAAATCGTTAAATCAGAAGCAACTTAAATACTAAAATTTGATCCGAGTTCAAAATGACTGATGGTTACTCAAATACATCGAGTTCGTTTGATTTGATCAATTTTTTGATTTCGACTTACACATGAAAGAAAAAAAAAATGTATTTTTTATGGAAGGTTTCAATGGCATTAGACATACAAATGAAGAAAAGAAGATGATGCATCACTTACCCAAAAATAAAACGAAAGTAGAAAAAGACATGTAATATACGTACCTAAAGACCGGTCCTTATGAATATATATAGAAGGATTGAGCATTTTCTCAATCTCCATCGACTTTGTAGAAAGTCTATAATCTCATTCAATCTCCAAGTCAAGGGCAATTGCCGAAAGGGGCACACAAAATATGAAAAATGAAAGAAAAGTGGCTCATGTAAAGTGAGACAAGAAAAAAGCCGTATTGGATTACACTATGTTGACCTTTACCACTGGCTACTACACTTCCTCTTGTCTTGGTAGGCGAACGGGGTTGGCACATATCGAGCTATACAGAAGTGGCGAGTCGGGCAGACTTGCTAAGCCTTATAATATCATTGAAAGAAGATGAGAGGGATGGACATTTGGCTGACAGAAGAAGAGAGAGCACACTCCCAACAAAGACAAAGAATCTCTTAAGCCAATGCTTGGGTTGTGCTCTCTCTCTTCTGTCAACATCAACCCTCCCAACTTCACCATTATTTGCTGCAGTGGGAAATTCAAATTTCTACCATTTGATCGACATTATATGTCTCAATCAGTTAAGTTATGTTCAGATTGGCTCATAAATATAGGAGATTTTTTAATTTTAAGTCGAGCTGTTTTCTATTTCTAAACACAAAGTTAATGCGTTTGACTTTATTGTTTGTATAATTATGATACATATAAACATCAATCTTGCAAAGATTTTACTTCTGGCTGTTATTCTTCATTGGTATTGTTGCATCAGTACTTTTAGTTTTGAATTTACTATGAAAAATATGTAACTATTATATTTTTCTCAAAACTAAGATTCAAATTGTTATTATTATTATTATTTTTTTCAAAACCCAAAAACATGATTGAAAGTATTCATAAGGTGTGATGTGGGTATAAGAAAGTTAATCCAAAGAAAAAAAACCTTTCAGAAAAATGAAAAAAAAAAAACCTTTCCCATGGCAGCAAAGCACAATAATCCTCCAAATCAAATAACTAAGCAGATCAAAAGTTCAATGAAATTCAGAGAGAGAGAGAGAGAGAGAGAGGGAGGGAGGGAGAAGAGCCAATAGAACAGTTTGTGTGGTGAAGATAACAATTGAGACACTTGTTTTAATTTATAGGAGTGGGCCAAGTGAATAGCCAATAGTTGAATATTAACCAAAATTGTAGCATTAGATGACTTTTTTTTTTTTAATTTTTTTTTCTTCTAAAAATTATTTATTTATTTACTATTTCTTAAATTAAACCGGTGGAGATTCAAACCTATGATTTTTTTTACTGGAAGATATATAATTTAACTAGTTCAGGCGGATAGCAGTAGCAAGATTCACTTTTTTCACTTATATTTAATTTAAAGCTGTATCTATGTTGACTTTATAAACTTGATTGACAAAAAAGAATAATTTAGAAACTCTAGTACTTGCAGCACCTCCTTCGATACCTAAATTAGTTGAAGGTTTTAAAATATATCACGAGGTTGGAGAATTAGAGTTGACTTACGTCTTCTGGAGTTATAATGATGTATATATATGGTAGATAACTTAAAGTTTCTCTTCTTCCTCATCAGGTTCGGACTCTCGAGTTTTTAGTTTCCCTCCCAACTTAGTATTGGGGACGCCCACCTCACTTAGGTAGAAGTCGAAGTCGACCCCGTGAGTACTTTTACCCATGGCTCATTTGGGTATGACTTAGTTTTGCGATATTGAATCTTGTTTAGTTCCAAATTGAGTCCAAGTAATAACAAATTTAGGTTGTTTTTATCGTCTAAATTTATCCATAACAAACACTGTGTAAACAAAATGTTGACTTCATATTTAGTAGCAGATCCATAATTTTTGTTGCACTGATTGACAAAAAAGAATAATTTAGAAACTCTAGTACTTGCAGCACCTCCTTCGATACCTAAATTAGTTGAAGGTTTTAAAATATATCACGAGGTTGGAGAATTAGAGTTGACTTACGTCTTCTGGAGTTATAATGATGTATATATATGGTAGATAACTTAAAGTTTCTCTTCTTCCTCATCAGGTTCGGACTCTCGAGTTTTTAGTTTCCCTCCCAACTTAGTATTGGGGACGCCCACCTCACTTAGGTAGAAGTCGAAGTCGACCCCGTGAGTACTTTTACCCATGGCTCATTTGGGTATGACTTAGTTTTGCGATATTGAATCTTGTTTAGTTCCAAATTGAGTCCAAGTAATAACAAATTTAGGTTGTTTTTATCGTCTAAATTTATCCATAACAAACACTGTGTAAACAAAATGTTGACTTCATATTTAGTAGCAGATCCATAATTTTTGTTCAAGGGGGACTTAGTTTAAAATCGAGTACTAAAATGAGTAAAAAAAAATTAATTTAAACTTCAGTCAATGAGCTTTCAATTTTATGTCTTATAGTAATTGAACTTTGAAAATGTCTAATAGGACTCTAGACTTTCAATATCATCTCTAATATATTCTTAACATATACAATTTCTTTTTTCATAAAAAAATAATTGATCTATTAGATAAAAAGTTCAATTTATATTTAATGAAATTTAAACTTTCTTTTTTTGTATTTCTATTATTCTATTAAACACAAAATTAAACGTTTAAAAATTTATAGGACACAAAAATAAAAATTTAAAGAATTAATTTTTAAAGTGCATGGACTAGATAAATACAAGTTTTAAAATTTAAGCCTAAAATTTGAAATTTAATTCTAGAAAACAAGTTCATTATATATATATTTTTAATTTACTGGATCACTATATGGTAATTAAATTATTATTATTATTTTATAATATTGTATAGTTGTGAATTGAGATTTTGTTTAAAATGAAGAGATTCTCTAAAAGCATTCACTTTCCACCATTAATATTAATGATGGTGAATTTCTCCATTTTTAGTTATTCATTGCTTCACCACTAACATAAAGCCAAGGGAAGCAAAGACAGTTATAGAAAAAAAAAAAAAAAAAAAAAAAAGATAAGCTACAAAACCATCCCTGATGTATGGTAGTAGTTGAAATTATACCCACAAACTTTTAATTAGAAAAATTGGGCCTATTGCCGATGTTAAAATTGGACTCTTAAACTATAAAAATTGTAGAAATTAGACCAACAAATGATGAAAGTTGAACTCTTAAACTTATGCAGGGTTGGGTTGGGTTGAAAGATTTTTTAGTCCCAATCCAATTGTTTGGGTTGTAAATTTCTTCAACTCAAATAACCCTGATTAAAAAATAAACCCAACCCAACCCTGAAATATTTGGGTTGGGTTGTTTCGGGTTAATCAGATCATTTATTTAAAATTTTGTTCTAAAAAGAAGCAAAACTTAAATATATAAAAATCTAATTTAATTATTTTCATATATTGAATTAAGATTAGCAACTCAATTTTAATTTATATAGTGAATATTTTCTTTGTAAAGTGCAAAAAAACTACATTTAAGAGTTGTTGAACATTATTCAAAAGATATTGAAATTAAATCAATATATGTATAAGCAATCATGTTATAAGTAACAATTTTCTTTTTAAAATTAATAATAAATTCGGGTTGGTTCGGATTAGTTTGAGTTATATTAGATGAACCCATGAACCAACCCAACCCGTAAAATTTTTATTTATTTGAACCAAACCTAACCTAGATGAGTTGATAACTTAACCCAAACCACACAGGTTGGATAGGATTGATCGGTTTTCTTAGATCATCGGGTTTTTTGAACACCCCTAACTTATACAAATGTAATAATTATGTAAGTTTGAAGATTCAATTTGACCCAATTGTAATATTTATATAATTTTGAGAGATTAATTATTAAAATCAAAAGTTTAGAAGTATAATTGCAATTACAACCATACTTTAAGGTGGTCTTTATAATTTGCTAAAAAAAAAAGAAAAAGAAAAAGTAGGGAAGATGGTGACCGGCTACTGCAGGTGGATGTGGGCCAAAAACTGTCTTTATTGTTCCCTAATGAGAGAGGGTATTCCAGTGGCCGGTGAGGTCATCAAAATCGCTCTATTATCTTTCTGAGAATTCTAAGAATATCTCGACCGTTCATTTGTAACCTGTCAT
This sequence comes from Benincasa hispida, assembly GCF_027475165.1. Taxonomy (NCBI): domain Eukaryota; kingdom Viridiplantae; phylum Streptophyta; class Magnoliopsida; order Cucurbitales; family Cucurbitaceae; genus Benincasa; species Benincasa hispida. Next base: position 51,221,833 of record NC_143486.1, read on the forward strand.
AAATGCAGATCCAAAATAATCGCATCATCCTTAAATTGACGAGGTGTTGTCATAAAATTATCATAAATAATACTATCAACTTTTCACGTTTTTAAACTAGTTTTCCTTGGTCAATCTCGGACCATATCTACCACTTAGATTTATATAAAAACTGAAGTTTTTCTAATTTGTTTTGAGCTTCTTGGTGAAATTCTGAGGAGTATTAATATCGAGCTTCTACTAATTTTTTTAAATATTATATAATATTTTCGAAACTTATACCAAATTTTATATCTTTTCAAATTTTTTCCAAATTAGATTATTTCTACCATATCTTATATCAATTTGTTTACATAATTTTTTAAATCTTACCCTACTTTCTATTTCCACAAATATATAAATTTTCAAATTTATAAATGAATTTACCAATTATGATTTTTTTAGATGGATCTAAAGTGTATTGTGATTTTTAAAAGATCAAATTTTGAAAATAAAAAAATTAAGATTTGGGACAATATAAAGAATCTCGGTATTAATCTATCCGAGAATTCACTGAAAAAGCCCAAATATGTAAAACCTTGATGTTAGGTTGCCGAGATACACCGAGATCTCCTAAATCTTACTTAATTTTTGGCAACATTTGATATTTGAGCGGAAAAATTGGGTAATATTTTATATAAAATTTGAAAAAAATTACATAATATTTAGAAAAATTGATAGAATTAACCGCCTGGGATTTCAATGAGAAAACCCAAAACAATTAGAAAAAGTTATTTTTTTAAAGCTAAATCTAGGTAGTTTATCTTGCCTAAGATTGACGGAGAAAAATTAATTTAACGATTTTTTAAAATGCGTGTTAGTTTTGAGAAGTAAAAAGTTAATAGTGTTATTTTTGATAATTATCCACTCTTAAACTGTTAAAAAAAAGTTTAAAAATACCCTCATCGATAGTTTTTTTTGGTCTCAAAAATACTTTTGAACTTTAAAGAGTTTCAAAATATCCGTAAACTTAAAGAATTAAAAATACTTTTACTATTAGTATTTGAACATAGATTGTTAATACTTTGTTGCAAAAGTAACTCTAAAATTTCAAAAATAAAAATGTTCTTACTATTGATATGGTAATCAATTTATTTGAAGTTTTTTTGAGTTTGAAAAAAAAACAAAATTTAAAATAAATTATATAGATTTCCTCAAATTTTCAATATAAACCCTCATTTTTCTATCCCCAATTCTTACATAAATTTTCTTAGCAACCAAAATAAAATTAAGAGTTTAAAATATAAACAAAATCTTACCAAATTCCAAAATCAAAATCTTACCTTAAAACACATCAAACAGATAAACAGTTAGATATAAAATTATATTTGATTATTAACACAAACTTAACTACTAATATACAACCTTGTTAGTCCATATATCTTTAACTAAAGTGAACGGTCTTATTTATTTAATTTTCTTAGATAAACAAATTCAAATAGTTAACACACATATAAAAGAGAGTAACATTGTAATAAAAAAGAGGGGAGAAAAAAAAACAATTGAGAAGTAAGAGGGTGTTAACAACTTATGTTCATATATTAACGGTAAGGGTATCTTTGAATTTGTTTTTAAAGTTTAAGGATATTTTTGATACAAAATACTAATGATTTGCACCCAAAATTAACGGTAAAGATATTTTTGAACTCACTTTAAAAATTAAAAGATATTTTTAACACGTTTGAAAGTTCAAGGATATTTTTGATACAAAATATAAAATATAAAGATAGTTTATCTAATTTAGTCTATGTTTTAAAATCAGTGTAATTGACCATATCTAAAAACAAAAATCTAATTTTAGCTATTCACCCCAAATTTTCAAAAACGATTTTCTTTTGGTGTAGGCTCTAAAAAAAATTAAGTAGAGCTGTATCCAAGTTTTGTTATAATTTACATAGCACATTGACTCATTTTTTATAATCAAATTAGAAATACAATTTTTTTTTTCCGTTTTACTTAAAAGGAATGTTAAAGTATTATTTTGGTGTATGTAATTTTAATTTTGTTGCATTTTAATTTTTCTACTTTAAAATGTCAAAATTCGGTCCATGTAATTTCAATAAAGTAAGATTTATAGAATTGACTTTTTCACAGAGGTCCTAAATTTTAAATATATTTCGTAACTAAATTTCTACATAAATTTAGGACAAATTTAACCTTTTGGTATAATCCTTCTCATATTTAATATTCGTATTTTTTATAATTAATATAATTAAAAAGGAAAAATTTTCAAATATTAAAAAAATGTCAAACTATTTACAGAAATAGTAAAAGAAAAATAAACAACACTTTCTATTAACGAGTCTATTATTGATAGACATCGATAGACTTCTATTCGTCTCTATCAAAGAAATTTTTGCTATTTTGTATAAATGATTTTCCTTATTTTTCTATTTTTAAAAATTCTCTTTAACAAAATTTACACCCAGATGAGCATCATTAATACATATTGAATTTTCATTGTTTTTTCTTTTAATAAACCCACTGTCGAAATTTACATCCACTAATCTTATGTAAAACTGCAGTTCAATTTCCTTGATTTTAGCTAAATCAATTTCACATTAAATGCACACATATTATATTTTTCAAAATTTTGTTAAGATTCCATGATATTAAGTATCAATAATTGTACTAAAAAAATATCAATAATATATATATTTTTAATTTCAATAATATATATTTTTTTAATTTTTCTTTTTTTCATATTTGGCCTTTAAATATTTTATGCGGTAAAAATTTATACATTTCCATATTCTTTCTTTTGTGTTATTTGCTTCTCTATTCCAATTTCTTAGTTTTTGACAAATTTATACCATAATGTTTATGGTATATTATAGTGAACTATCATACAATATACTATAGTATATTTCAGAGAACTACCATATAATATATGGTAGCATATTTATATAAACAGATGGATCTCTTTAATATTTGAAATATATTATGTATTTGGTTTGATGAATTTATAAATATACCACGTATATATTATTTTGTATATAAGATAATTTCTTACGCACTTTATTATGTTCAGTATCTTAACAAATATACTGTGGTTAATTATAATACCATTGTTCCATATATAATATTTTTTCCTGTATATTGTCCCATTTGTTAATTATGATATACCAGATATACACACCAAAATCAATATCAACATAGTAATATATACCATCAATAATCTACATGATAGTATATAAAGTACTTACCTAGATATATCAACACCCAAAATTCATTAAATTAGGCTATTAGGTGTAGAAAGTCCTTCAGTAAATCTTAAATTTAGATGCAATTATTTTATCTAATGTTGGTTTTTCATTTAAAATTTTAATTTGTGTTAGCATTTTTTTTTATAAACTTTAAAAATATATTCACATAATATAACTTTTTTTGAAATAGGTGCATTTAGTTCTTCAGGTTTTAATTTGACCATTTTAATTCTCTAATTTTCAGGTTGAGTTTAAATGATCCCTTTAAATGATCCCACTTTATCCGTCCACCATTTGTCGTCCCTCCTTCCTTCTCCTTCTCCTACATTTCGCTCCAATCCTTTCTTTCTTTCTTTTTGATTATCTCAATTTTTTCATCTTTCTTCTCAACTTTTCTTCCTCTCTTCGGACATGTCATCCATCTCTTTTCATACACTCATCTTTTTTCTTTGAGTTTCCTTTGTCATCCATCTTTACCCAATTTCAATTCCTCTTTCTCTTTCTTTTATTACTCCTCTCTGATTCGTTATGTGTTAGAAATTAAGCTAGATACATAATGGATAATACATTTCTAAACATTTAAAATATATGAATTTCTAATTTCTAGATACATGTAATTGTTCAAGTACATAAATTGTATGTATACATGTACTTCATTTATTTTGTGTCTTTTAAGAATGTCTCTTGAGTATAATATGTAGAGTTTATTTCCTTGTAATCAAGAAAATCAAATCAATGGAAGCAAATTGAAGTTATTGAATTTCAAGAGAACAATATTCTTTTCTTGTGCATTTTTGACTTTTGTAAGAGAACAAGTTTCTTTTCTTCAAAGTTTGTGAGATTTAGAGTGTGTGGGTTCATCAAAGTTTCCAACAAAGTGGTATCAGAGTGTAAGGTTGAAAGATGTCATCCAACAACATGTTGCAACCTAAACTTCCTCATGTTGCAGCCTCAACTTCCTCATTTTGGGTTATTGTTAGAGGATATTTGAAGCCATAAGTGAGAATGATCTTTCACAACAACTCAATGAGTTGAGAGATGCTAAAAAAAAAAAGATGAAAAGGCTTTAAGTTTTATCTACCAAGTTGTGTATGAAAATATCTTTAAAAGAATATTAGGAGTTTCGACTGCTAAAGCAAAATAGGATCCATTGCGTAATTTATACGGAGGAGAAAAAAAAGTAAAATTGGTATAATTACAAAAACTTCGAGCTGAATTTGATACCATTCGAATGAAAGATGCTTAAACTATCGAGGAATTTTTCAATCATGTTCTCTTAATTGTCAATCAAATGAAGAAGTAATTGAAGATCAAAGAGTAGTTGAAAAGATCCTTAGAAGCATGGCTAGAAGATATGGGTATATCGTTGTAGTAATTAAAGAATCCAAAGATCTATCAACTTCATCCATCAATAGTTTAACGAAATCTTTTCAATCTCATGAGCTCAGATTGAAATGGTTTGGTTCTACTCCTTTTGAAAAAGCTTTTCATATACAAACCTTTTTTAGATGGCGATTTGGTGGAAGAAAAGGTGGACATGGTGATAGAGGAAATGGATGGTCCAAAGACTTAAAAAGTTTTAAGTCAGAGAGCAGAGACAATCAAACTTCTTCAAATAGAGGAAGGGGAAGAAGTTCAAGTAGAGAAAGAAGCAGAAATGGAGGTCGTGGAGTTTTTCTTCTCACGTATAATATTTCAATTGTAGACATTATGGGCATTTTCAAATAGTCTTTGGTCCAAGAAAACTAATTCAAATCAAGTTGAAACTATTGCAAAATCGACAATTAAAGAACACAAAAAGGAACATAGAGTAGGAAAAAATCGACAAACAGATATACGTGGTTCACCAACAGTGTATTAGCTACATCCACGGGCAAAGGGAGAACAATATTATTTAGAGAGAATGTTTTCAGAATTACATAAAAAAAATGGCGCCTCTAGGTTAGAGAGTTTATATATCGCACTGTTCTAAACCCTAGGGTCAAAATCATAAATAACTGCAAATAAATAAATATTCTGAATACAAAATCTGAATAGGTACTAGGTTGTTCGAAGCGTCAGCAAACAGATTCAAGGCATTTCAACAAAAACTATTCTAACGCATGAGCAATAAGATAATGATCAAGGTCTTCTCTTCCTCACCTTCAACGTTCAAGAAGCAAATATTGAAGATATATGGTATCTTGATAGTGGTTGTAGCAACCACATGACAAGAAGAAAATATATTTTTATATCTTTAGATGAATCCTCATCAAAATGAAGTGAAGACTGGTGACAATAAGAAGCTTGAAGTCAAAGGAAAAAGAGATATTCTTGTCAAGACAAAGAACGGAGCAAAAAGAATCATTGATGTGTATTATGTGTGTATTATGTTTCAAGGCTCAAACATAATCTTTTAAGTGTTGGGTAGGTTGTGCTCAAAGGATACGATGTTATCTTTAAATATAGTATATGCGAGATTAGAACCAAGAATGGAGGTCTTATAACAAAGGAGCACATGACTCAACAAATTCCAATTAAAATGTACTTTGAAAAGCTTGTTTATTTTGAGACTTTAGTAAATGACACTTCATGGTTTTGGTATTGTCAGTATGGACACCTGAGTTTTGACACTTTGTCTTACATGTGTCAACAACATATGGTGAGAGAAATGCCAAATATTAAAAAGGAAGATCAACTCTGTGAAGCATGTATTTTCGAAAAGCATCATCAAAATTCATTTCCAACAAGAGGTTCTTGAAGAGCATCAAAACCTCTCAAGCTCGTCCATACAAACTTATGTGGACCCATGAGAACTACTACACATGGAGGTAATTGCTATTTTCTCATATCTATTGATGACTATAGTCGAAAGACATGGGTTTATTTATCTGCTAAAAGAAAAGAGCTCTATTTTCGAATGTTTCAAAATATTCAAAGCAATGATTGAAAATGAAAGTAACTTGAGATTGAAAACATTGCATTAGGATCGTGGAGGAAAATATATTGTTTTTGTAGATTTTTTGAAGTAAAATGGAATAAAGCATCAGAAGATCGTTCGAAGAACTCCTCAACAAAATGGAGTTGGGGGAGATGTAGTAACTTGTGTTGTTTATCTCTTAAATCAAGTTTCAACTAAAAGTGTCAATGTATTACTCCTCAAGAAGCATGGAGCAAATTAAAGCCATGTTAGTCACTAAGAGTATTTGGGTGCATTGCTCACTCTCATGTTTCAAATGAGGAAAGAGGTAAGCTAGATGATAAATAAAAAATATATATTTTTGTTGGGTAAAATGAGAACTCTAAGACTTACAGATTATACAACCTTATAAGTAAGAAAGTTATTGTCAGGATGTCAAGTTCAATGAAGCAGAATTGTGAAAATGGGATGCAACGAATGAAGACCAAAATCCATTACTTGTTAACATTGGTGCAAAGAAGATGCTTGAGACTTGGAGCTTGAAGAGACTCAATTAGTAGCTTCATCTTCATCTTCACACTCCACAAATAATGAAGAAACTACTTTAAGGAAGATAAGAAGTTTTCGTGATATCTATAATACTTCAAGAAGAATGCTAGACAATGAACATGCCGATTTTGCTTCATTTGCAGATGTTGATCCTATATACTTTGAGGAGGCAATTCACGATGAAAAATGGAAAAAAGTAAGGATCAAAAGATTGATGCAATTAGAAGTAATGAGATATGGGAGTTAGTCAAACTACCAGAGAATCGAAAAGCTCTTGGAGTCAAATGGATCCATAGAACAAAGCTGAAGCAAAATGGAGCAGTAGAGAAATACAAGGCAAAACTCACCGTGAAAGGGTATGGTGTGACTTATGAAGAAGTTTTTGCACTTGTGGCTCGCTTGGGGACTTTTCGTTTGCTTCTAACTCTTACAACACAAAATGACTAGAAAGTACATCAAATGGACACCAAGTCAGCTTTTCTAAATGGGTATCTAAAGAACGAGATATATGTTGAGCAACTCCCTGGTTATGTCAAAATTGGAGAAGAAAATAAAGTGTGTCGATTGAAGAAAGCATTATACGGGCTAAAGTAAGCACCAAGAGCCTGGTACAGTCCCATCGATAATTTTTTCTTGAAGGATAGTTTTAAAAGATGTCCATATGAACATCCTCTCTACATTAAAGAAGACAAAAATGGTAATTTTTTTGAACATTTGTCTATATGTTGATGATTTAATCTTCACGAAAATTCAAACATGATGATTGAAGATTTCAAAGAAAGCATGAAGGAAGAATTTGAGATGATTGATATGAGTTTACTTCATTACTTTCTTGGTATTGAAGTTAAGCAAGACGATGATGGGATTGCAATTTCCCAAAAGAGGTATGCAAAATATTTTTTTGGTAAAGTTCAAAATGGAGAATGCTCATCCTGCTAATACTCATATGGAACTAGGTTTAAAATTGAGCAAACATGATGATAGCAAAACTTTTGATGCCATCATGTATAGAAGTATTGTTGGGAGTTCAATACATTTTAGTACAACTAGACCTGATCTTATGTTCTCAGTCATTTTGGTGTGGCATCACAAAAGAGAAGTCATTGGGAAGCCGAAAAAAGAGTTCTTAGATATGTTCTTGGAACTGTCCTCAAGAGAAAGAGATTGTCATGTTCTGTGACAATAAATCATCTATTTCATTTTCAAAGAATCCAGTTTTTCATGGAATAAGTAAACATATAAAGTTCAAGTATCGTTTCATTAGAATTGACCAAAGATGGAAAAGTATACATCAAGTATTGCAAGACATAAGATCAAGTTACATATTCACAAAAGCATTAAAGACAGACTTGTTTTGGAAAATGAAAGAGAAGTTTCGAGTCATAGAAGTCTAATGTAAGGGGGGATATTAGAAATTAAGCTAGATATATAATGGATAATACATTCCTAGATACATTTCAAATACAAGAATTTCTAATTTCTAGATACATACAGTTCTAGATACATGTAATTGTTCAAGTACATGAATTATATGTATACATATACTTCATTTATTATGTGTCTTTTAGGAATATTTCTTGAGTATATAGTATATAAAGGGTTCATTTCCCTCATTTTTAATCAAGAAAATCACATAAATGAAAGAAAATTGAAGTTATTGAGTTTCAAGAGAACAATATTCTTTTAATGTATGTTCTTGAGTTTTGTAAGAGAACAAGTTTTTTCTCTTTAAAGTTTGTGAGATTTAGAGTGGGCTCGTCAATGCTTCCAACATTATGTTGTTTTGCTGATTTGATTTCTATCATGCCTCTTAGGTGGGTAAAAAATTTGACTAGAGACCCACTTCCTCTCTCAACCTCTTCAAGTCTTCTTCCCCAAAACTCAAACCTAAGACCTCCACCACAAGCCCAAAAGAAGATGAGGCCTAGAGAGATAAAATGAAAGGGAGAGAAAGAGGGAGGATGAAGAGGAAGAGGAGAGAGAAAGAAGGGAAATGAATGAAAGATTAAAAAATTATTTTTTTTCCGATTCATCTTGCCACTTCAACATCTAATTATCATTTTTGTTCAAATTTAATTTAATTTTTTATTAGAAGGCCCACAATAAAGGCCCAAGTGGGCAATTAAGTTTCAAATGTAAAAGGGATTATTGGAGATCCCAACCTTTTATGTTGCTAAGTTCCCCACAGTTTTCAAGTTAAGGTGGACGTCATGTTTGCTTCGAAATATATATTACAGAATGTTTTGAGGTCTATTGCGATTAAAGACAACTTTCAGAATAACACCACAAGATCAAATTGTGATGTTTTGGTAGAACAGTGTGTTATTGATGTATGTCATCGGAAGATTCGAGCTACTCGTTTGGGATGATGGCAGCAATTTATGAATTATATCTAATTTTGACAATGGACCCATGTTCATTCGATATTGTATTGAAAATCTCATCAAGGATTGTATTTTGAGCTAGATTAGCAATTATGCTAATTAATTAACCACTCCAAAATAAATCCTACATTATATATGATCAGAACATAGTTTGAACATTAGTTATTAGAAGACTTGAAGAGGTTGAGAGGGGTCAATCAATGATGTTAGTACATAATATATTTAATGATAATTTTGGAAATGTATTACCTAATATTTGATAAATTGTTTGCAGGTTTACCAGGTAAATGCTATGTAATCTCAAGTGATTGATGGATATAATCGACATAATGTTTATTTGGGTACCAAAAATTGCAATTATAGGTTATGAGATTTGTTGCAAATTCCATGCTCTCATGCATATGTTATTCTTTCAGCATTTGTCTTTGAAGGAGTTTGTTTCTCCATAATACTTGAACAAGACTCTTTGTTCAATATATAGTGACGTAATTTTTATATTAGGTAATGAGGGGCGTTGGCACACTCCTAATGACATGAGAAGCTTGATTATACTTTCGCTAATGTCAGACATTCTCCCTGTAGGCCTAAGAAGATAAAGATCCCTTCACAAATGTAGTTTAAGAAGACTATAAAATGTAGTTGTGGAAGAAAAAGTCATAATAAGAAGACTTGCAAACATTCTCTCCCCAATAATACGTACTCGTCATTGTTGTTCTTTTTCAATTTTAGTCGTTATTTTTTGAACATTGTCTTTAAGTTATTATTTGAAGTTCATCGTTGTTATTAAGTTATATTATGGGCTCTAATGGATATTCAATATATATTTTTTTAATTTAATATGTCCTCTTTTGTAGTAGTTATATGAAATATTCCTTCCTATATATGCCATGTTCTGAGGTAATATATTGACAAGTATTGTATTAATATTTTTTTGTAGGTCTTCCGTAAGTGCATTTGATAATATATTTGTTCTTTTTTATAATATATTATTACGTCTTTTCTTCAGTAAATTTTGTTCCATAATTTTAAAAATATACCTCTGAATTCTGCATTTGTTCTATGAAAGATTCTCACATTTTTATGATGTTCTAGATTTTGTTTATTCGGTAACATTTGTTTCCAATAAACTTATTTCTCTAGTATGTTAGGTATAACATAGATATACCATTAACTAACATTTTTTTCGTATATGGAATATATATTTTACGTGAATTTTATCACATTATGTTATGTGTTTGAAATATACTGCATATTCAGAAGTTGTATTGGAGAGTATATTTTTAATGTAGCTAAATATGTTGTTGGTCATTCCGTAGTTGCAATGGAAAGTATATACGTAATATACTGTCGTAGAAAATTTGAAACTTCAAATATATCATATATACATAAGCATACTATATATAAAAATGTACTAAGATGGGCAATAATGAACCTGTCTCATATATCATATATACCTAAACAAACAGTAATGTTTGTCCAAACCTATAGTTCTAACTGATGACACAATATTGTATCAAATAGTTAAAAGTATTCAAAAATACCATAATGAATCTAAACAATAACGTTGTCTGGAACCCCCAAAACATCAAAAGAGTGCATTATAATCCATAGTACGTTCTTAAATAACCCATATCTAGGAATTGAAATTACTAAATTCTATCTGTTTATTAAAAGTTTGGTTCTAACAAGATAGACATTAGAAAAGTATTTTCTTATCCATACAGTTGTGATAGTAGGTGTAACGACCCAACCCCCTAGGACTTAAGTTAGGCCGTTACTAAATATATGCATGCATGGAACTTAAAACGACACTATGTTATGGTGAAATAAATGCTAATTAAATAAGGTAAGTTCAAAATACTTTCATTAAATTCAAATATTAAAAACAACAGCAGGGTACCTATAAATCATAAATGATAATAAATAAGTCTGAAAACGATTCTTAATAGTAAGTTTTAAATATCAAAACTGAAAGTTAAGAAAAACATGAAAAGAAATTTAAATCTCATGAGCGGAAGCATAAAACTAGTCCCAGTAGCTCAATCACGAATTCCGCTTGTCCGTCGCTGGTGCATCTCTACCTTTACCTTAAACAACAACATGAGAAAGAATGAGTATAAAATACTCAATAAGTAACTTCACTATTAGGGTCAAGTTAGACATCTATGTCCTCTAGATACCTACCTCTGGTGGAACATATAAACTGTCCTAGTCCTCATAGGACACATACATACATGAAAACCTGAGTTCTATCCTACTGTAGCTAAATATGCCCATTACCTATGGTGAATCCCGAAGGAAACACAATAACTGGTGAATCCCGAAGGAAACACAATAACTGGTGAATCTCGAAGGAAACACAAACTAATGAATCCCGAAGGAGACACAATAACTGATGAATCTCGAAAGAAACACAATAACTGGTGAATCCCGAAGGGAACACAAACTGGTGAATCCCGAAGGAGACACAATATCTGGTGAATCCCGAAGGAAACATAAACTGGTGAATCCCGAAGAAAACACAATATCTGGTGAATCTTGAAGGAAACACAAACTAGTGAATCCCGAAGGAGACACAATAATTGGTGAATCCCCAAGGAAATACAAACTGGTGAATCCCCAAGGAGATACAATATCTGATGAATCCCGAAGGAGACACAAACTGGTGAATCCCGAAGGAGATACAATATCTGGTGAATCCCGAAGGAGACACAAACTGGTGAATCCCGAAGGAGATACAATATCTGGTGAATCCCGAAGGAAACACAAACTGGTGAATCTCAAAGGACACACAATATCTGGTGAATCCCGAAGGAAACACAAACTGGTGAATCCCGAAGGAGACACAATAACTGGTGAATCCTGAAGGAAACACAAACTGGTGAATCTCGAAGGAAACACAAACTGGTGAATCCTGAAGGAAACACAAACCTAGTGGGCATTTTAACTAATCAATAAAATCACTATCATAGGCTCGACACCATAATTATCACAATATGGTTCTATGACATACATATATGCCTCAACATCATGGCTCTACAACATACACACATGCCTCAATATCCACAGATCACATACAACCTCATGAAATCAAATATCATCTCATGTTAGCATTCAAGTATCTATGTGCACAAATACATCTTTCAGATCCTCAAGCAAGAACATACATCGGTTATACTAAACTATTAGTTCATTATGCTGTCATTCTACCATAACATTCATCCATCATGCTAGCATACATCCAGTGCCTGGCCCGTGGGCAGTTCCTGTAGTAAGATTACTTACCTCGAAATCAAATTCAGATATTAATCCAAGCTAATGATCTCCAACCAAATAAGTCCTGAATTGAGTCCCCTACACATACATAATACCAAATTTTAGTCTTTGGAACCAGGACTCAAACATACAAATTTAATCAAACGGTCACCAAATAACTTACCCAAACGAAACTTGTTCAACAGACACTCGCAGCATTCGACTCCAAAATCTCCTCTTAGCAGATTTTAAAACTCAATGGCTGACGACTTAGAACCTTCAAAATACTTAAAATTAAACCATTCTTTTAGTCCAATAATCAATAGGTGGCCGACAACCAACAACAAGGATCACAACGCTTACCAAACTACTTGTTGAACGAACTTGAATCCGCTGGATAGCACGTTGCGCATTCTGAAGTACTCCAATCTTAGATCTAAATTCCAAATATAATCGATATCAACCAAAAAGAAAACCAAAATTTAATGGGCAATCGAGAACCTTCTAAACTCAACCGCTCTTACCCAGAACTTACCTATCTTTACCAATTTTCTGCAAAATGAAAAATGATCTCTAGCTTGATGGTCAATGCTTCAAAACTTCCAAATCTTAAATCTAAGTTTCACACCAAAGAGAGGTTATTAATTTAACCCAAAATCAAATGGGTGAATTTCACCTCCCAAATTATAAGGAAAAATAAGTCTTACCCAAGGTTTTTATCAAGATTTTGGCAAAGATTGAATAGTGGCGGCTGATGGTGCGTAGGCCCATGACTACCATAGATAGGAAGCGGGTGTTACTGTCGGACGACATAAATTTTTTAGATTAGCGGTTGGTAGTGAGAGTCTTGCATGAGGAGGGTTTGCGAGAGTGAGAGAAGGGGAATTTCCAGTTTTACAGATTTTATTCAGTAGCGATTACAAACAAATCAGAGCTTCAAACAGCGATCCAACCATTCAAAATGAAATTCTATATGTCCTGAATAGAATGACCAAATTTGAGTACGATCCAACGGTTCAAACTCCAAAAATCGATAATTTTGTGAAGCTGTCGCTAAAAATCGAATTGCTTTCTCCCAATTTTTGGTCTATTTCCACTCTCATTTTTTTTCCAAAAAAAAAATCTCAATTCTTTTATTTTTTTTAATTTTGAAAAGATAAATAAAATATTTTATCACAATATCTCCAAAATCTCCAAAGATTCTATTAAATTTATAAATCAATTAACTTTTCAAATTATCTTAATTTAGGCTTCCATCAATTTGATACAAATTAAATCCTTCCAAATATTTAAATTAATTCAAAACCACATGAAATTAATTATCTCTTTTATTTTATTTTTTTGAAGCAAAATTCAATATTTTCAAGATAATCCGTTCGAATATCTAATCAATTAAATTCAATTTAACCAATAAAAGTTTTTCAATTATTTCAATTTAATCCCAATTTTCCAAATGAAAGGAAAATTTAAACTCAATAATTTTAGATAATTAACTTAAAATTTTCTGAAATTGGGAATGTTACAGTAGGTTGAATGTTGGAGCTTGATCTCTTCAATCTTGATGGTCTTTTCTCATTTCTTTTCTTCAATCGATCCAAATTTTGATGTGAATGGTGTTCTCATTATTTTGGAAGGTATGATCATTTTATACTATCTTTTTCCCAAATTTTGATTATTAGCAAATGGTCGAGTTCCTCTCAATTGTCAAAATATATCATATAAACAAAACTAGTGAAGAAGTTGTAACAATGTTGACATGAAAACATTTATTAATGATAATATTGTTGGAGTTAGAAAATATGCAGCGGAAGAAAAACAGATCATTAAGCATTCAAATTCATTAATTTTGACTTTGAATTAAGCATGTTCATAAACTATCAAGAGGGTTTCATGACAAACCTTTGAAAAAACACTTGAATCATGATTCCAGCTACAATCTCCTTGAATTCAGCTCGTGAACCACCTCAAGACCTTCCCTACTATCCTCTAGATACCTTGGATTGAGTTGTGGGACTCAAAATAAGCTTGAACTAAGGGAAAAAGAGAGGAAACTTTCTGGTTTTAGCAGCTTGTGAAGAACCTTCCTCAAGAGAGATTTTCAGCCAAAATCAACCCTTTTGCATGCTCAATTCCACTGAGATTCTTCAGTATATATTGTATGACAATCATACAAGAACAATTGCTGCATGAATTATAGCTCATGCTTGGATTAATGACTGGATTTGAAAAGTGGAAAGTGTGTAAGCTAGTTGAAAATGGAAATGGGAAAATCCCAACTTTTCCATTTCCAATTTTCTTCTTTTTTTTTTCTTCTTTTAATTGAAAATCTTCAAATTAAAACTTAATTTCAGTTTTTAATTCAATAATTAAAATTGAAATTATATTTAATTTTACAAAAATTAATTCAAAATTAATTTTTCTAATAAAATTAATAATTAATTTTTCTAATAAAATTAATAATTCACTAATTCCAACATCATGAATCCCTATTCATGAATTTAATATTTAGATTATATTTAAATATAATTGATTCTCCAATTTTGTTTAATCCTAAAATTAAACGTGTAATTATATCACATATAATTACTAATTTCCTTAATTCTAATTCGAACATTTTAAATCAACTTATCACGTTGCTCTAAGGCTAATCCAAAAGAAAAGAAAGAAAAGGAACGAAGCATCCACAAATAAATATAAATCATAAGAGAAAATAAAAATTTCCTACGAAAAAATAATAAATGTAGAATAACAAATATAAGATGATGGTTATTATTATTATTATTATTTGCAGAGAAAAGGACTAATGGTCTTTTTATGTATAAAAGTGTTTAATAAGCCGTATCCTTTGGGAGAAAAGATGTTTTAGGGAAAGGGTATCATTCGTGAAAAGATTAAATGTTATAACTAACTATTAAAGAGTATAAAAAAAATATGTTTAAAAGTCAAGGGGTAAAATAGGAAGTTTAAAATTCTCCTACTTACCCTCTTTTAATATAATATAAATTAGAATTACTAATGTTCAACTTAATTAATTTTAAAAATGATTAATTATTAAATTATAATTAATAGGATGATCTTTTAATATATTAATTAGTTACTTTTAATTATAAATTACTCCATTTTCAAATATTTATAATTAAAATTATTATTGATTCTTACTCAATTAACTTTTATCAATATATGGAATGATATTTATTTCTTAATTAATTAATCTATTATAATTACACAAGATTTTCATACTTAATTTCATAAATTAAATACAAATATAATTTTTGTTCATAAAATTCTGATAGCATTTCTCATGCATAACTAGACACAATCATCTCCAGACATCCTATTCCCAGATATTTTATTTTCAGACTTCCTTTACTCTCATACATGTATGAAACCTTAAACAAACGACCCCATGTATAAGGTTTAAATTAAATAAAATAATGACTTTAGTCCCTAAGTCTTATTGATGTCTAATAAATCTTTAAGCTTTTAATTTTGTGCCTAATAGACCATCGACCTTTTCTATATTTTTTAAAATTCGCAAAGAGAAGAAATTGAAAGTTGAGGTTCCAATTATTATATATATTCAATTTTGGATACATAAAGGACATATTAGACAAACAAGTGAAAGTCAAATACTTATTACACATATTTCAAATTTAAAGACCAATTAAACATAAAAATATAAACTCAAAATCCCATTAAACAGTTTTTGTCATGCACCAAATAGACACAAATTTGAAAATTTATATAATTTAGGTCCCCATTTGATAGTGTTTTTTTTTTCTTTTGAAATTTAAGTTTGCTACTTCCCAATTTTCCAATTATGGTTTTTATATTTACTAAAAAAAATATTCGAATTAATTAAACAAATTTTAATAACCATTTTAAATAAATACATATATTTTTTAAAATTTCAAACTTTAGTTTAGTTTTTTATGATATTACAAGAGAGTGGATAACAAACCATAACCACTTATGAGTCGAAATATTATTTATAAACTTAATTTTTAAAAATAAAACATAAAAGGAATAAATTGTTATGCAACTAACTATAATTCATGGTTTAAATAGATTAAATTAAAAGTCTAAAAACAAAAACGGTTAAAATCATAATAGGCACGACACGTGCACTATATGTGACAAAAGTCTAAGGGCACTATTTCCACTTCACTACTTTCATCTCTAAATTTCTTCATTTATTATCTATTTTTTTTTATCGATGGATTAAAAGTCAGCTTTTGAAAACTAAGAAAAAATAGTTTTTAAATATTTGTTTTTGTTTTTAGAATTTGATTAAAAATTCAACCATTATATTCAAGAAAATGCAAATCAAGATATAAAATACGAAGAAGATAATCTTAATTTTCAAAAACTAAAAACCAAAATCTAAATGGTTACTTAATAGAACATAAAATTATTATTATTATTTTTTAAAAAAATTTATCTCAACAAGAGACACGTGCATGCACGTGACTGAGACGCAGAGCAAAAAACTGTTTCTCCCACCATCCCCAAACTTCCTTCTTCTCCCCCACACGATCTTCAAACCGCCAATTCAAAAAAGCACTCTCATAAATATTCTTCCACAATGATTATTCAGAAGCCCAAAAATTTCCGCATTCTGATCATCAATGGCGTCTCCCCTTTCATTCTTCTCTCTTCTCTCAGTCGCTCTCGCTGCAACGCCGCCCTTCGTTGCTTCTCATCACTTCCACGTCGGCGAAAACAGAGGCTGGTCAAACCCTACCGGAAACCACACTCATAACTTCAACCTCTGGGCCTCACAAAACCGCTTCCATGTCGGCGATACTCTCTGTAAACACATCCTTAACCCTAAAATTTCCTTTGAATTAAACTTTCATTTGCTTCTTTACATCCACTTTTCGTTTTTTCGCAGATTTCGAGTACCGAAACGACTCGGTTCTCGTGGTGAATTACACGAATTACAGGGACTGTATCGTAACGGATCCGATCGCGAAGTTCGAGAATGGAAGCGGCGGTGGTACGATTTTCCGATTGGATCGAGATGGAGATTTCTATTTCATTAGTGGAAATACAGAGCATTGTTTGAATGGGCAGAAATTAGCAGTACGAGTGATGGATGATGATGATGATGATGGTGATGAAGAATCTGCAGCTTCGCCGGAAGGAATGGAGTCGTGGAATTGGGGACCGCCGTCGCTGAATTCGACGGTGAAGGCGACGTTGGCGTCGTATTTGGCGACGGCGATTGGAGGTTTTCTTATTGTCCTGTATTTGCTCACTTAGGATTAGGATTTGGAATTGGATTTGTGTTTTAATTTATAATATATGATTAATCGCTGTTATATATAAATAGAATACATCATTTCCTTATCATTTCCTCCCTTTTTTAAAAAAAGAAAAAAGAAGATTATTTAATTTTATTTCCTAGTAGAGATTAAAAATATTTGGCTTTCTGATTGTGACCAAAATATTTAACTATACTCATCATATCGTTTTATGTTTTAAACCTATCATTTTCACTCATGAAAAATATTTTGGAAAATAGACACTCTTTGTTCTTAGTTAGTTGTTAGATTCTAAAATATTAGACTTCTATGTGTTGAGTTTAAATATTACACATTTGATATGAATACTATATTTTTAATATCGAAGTTAATTAAAAAAAATCACATCATAACTATATGAAGAAATTAATGAAGATTTAATAGTAAAAATATAAAATATTGAAATTTAAGAAGCAAAGGAAAATTAAATTTAAAACTCAAGGAGTAAAAATGTGTCATCGTGAAACCTAGGGACTAAATAAAAATTAAACTCGAGTGAACTATAGAGATCAAATAAAAAATAGAATCTTTTGGATAAATACTCAAATCGTAATAAATTTTTTAAAAATGCTGAATAAAATGTTTACTTATGAACATGACCAAAAGACTACAAGAATTAATCTCATAATTTAAAAAAGGACAAGTATGCCCTACTCAATCCTTTTGTGTATTTAAAAATAAAATCTACTATCCTAACAAAATCTAATTATCTAACCACTTTACTTTAAAAAATACCAAAAATAGTAGCAAAAAGAAAATCAATCTCTTTATTTAAAAAACAATAACAAAAGAGTATCTCTCCATTTAAAAAATAATAATAAAAAAAAGATTTCTCCATTTAGAAAATAATAATATATATATAAATAAATATAAAATCTTATCCAAACAATCGTGCAACAAATTAAATTCGAAGACAATAGTGCAGCAAATTCTTAAAACATAATTCACTTATAAAAAATTTAAAATTTCTCCATTGCACAAACAATCGTGCAACGAATTCGAATACAGAGTGTATATAAACCAACTAGTCATCCATGTGTAAATAGTAATTAATTCTAAAGTATCTTATCTTTCATCCCGATCCTCATTGATTGAGATTAAGAAAAGCACACACATTTACATACCTTAAAGTTTGAATATGCTTCGAGAATGTCAATCCAATGACTAGATTATCAATCAATGCACCTATGGAACACTTCATAAATTATTGTCAATGGGTATGGTTCAATCAACATCACTCGTAGACCGTGACAGAAATCTATTAGTGTCCATTGCGATCTATCACCCAGTGATAGGTGTCTATCGCGGTTCATCACGGATAAAAAATGACATTTTACTTGAAAATATTTTCATCAGTGTCCACCGCGGTTTATGATTGTGTGTAGGATGCTCTTTCCTTTGTGATGCTAGAGATTTAGTAGCTATAGGATTTCAACTTCATTGCTAGTTTCTCGGATGATTTCATAAAATTTTCTTTTAGTTGTTGTTTGTTGTACTTTATGATCTTAGATGCTTGTATAACATCTACAACTTATTTTATTTGATTTTCATCTTCATCTGTTGTGTATGAAAAAGTACTAATATCAAGAGGAGATATGCTCTTAAGGAAAATTTTCTTCGTCAAACACTACGTGTCTTGAAATATAAATATGATTGGTTGAGGGAAGCAAGACATTTATATCCTTTATGTTCCATACTATATCCTACGAAGACACATGAATATGTTCGTTTAGAAAATCTATTGTTTGGTTTGTTTCTAAATAAGGAAAACAACGATGACGAAAAATTCTCATATCATTATAATTAAGAATTCTTTTATAAAACTTTTGGAAAGGAGGGATCATGCTTAGTGCCTTTGTGGGCATTGTATTTATGAGAAACACAACAGGTAAAATGCATCTATCCAATGTTTTAGGGGTATAAGCTAATTTCAACAATATGCCTATGCTTGCATTTTACAACTCCATTTTGTTGGAGTGTACGGACAAGAATATTGATGGTGAATTCCATTTTTTTTCCAAAATGTTTTTAAAAACACTAGATTGGAATTCTCCTCCTCCATCCCTTTGAAAAATCCTTATATTCCTCTCCAATTGATTCTCAACTAGCAATTTGAATTTAGTGAAGTAATTTAGAAAATTCGACTTCTTCCTTGATAAAGCCAAACATATTTAAATTTTGGTAAGAGGAAACAACAAGAGCTGGACCCAAAGATCAGAATGAACTTTGGTCACATTGATGAGATGTTTGTTGGCAATATTTTAAACAAATTGTCATTCAAATGCCCAAGAATGACAATTCTTTTGTGCCAAACAAAGCAAGGATCCTTAGCATAAATATTTGATCACAACAACCTTGTCCTCTTTATGGTCCAAAGTGTTTTTGCTCTGAGATGTTGAATTCAATTTATAAGAAGGAAAATAATTACCTTCTTGTATACCATGTTGATTCTTAGAATTCTGACTATGATAGAATCCTCTCCCTTTTGATGAAAAATTTCTTCCTCTTCCCCGGCCTCGTCCTGATAAGCATAGTAAGCTTGGTTGATGTTTATTTCACTATTTTTTTCTTCTTCTTCCTTAAGTGAGATCAATTGATCATCGACTTTCAAGGCAAGGATGAATTGGTTGTATGAAGAATAAGGGGGTTTTGATAGCATGGTTGTTTTGAAACTCTTTGTATTTTCTTCCTCGACCTCTTGCTATATGAAAAACTTTAGATGTATCATCCAAAGGCCTTTTTGTTTCTACAATCTTGTCACATAAACTCTTGAACTTTCTAATATAATCATTTAGAGTTAATGATCCTTTCTTTAGAATGAGAAGAGCTTCATTGACATATATTGCATGCATGTCATTCTTATTGATTTTAGTTTAATTTCCATTATAACTCTTATAAAAAGAAACAACTAAAACCATCACATTGCAAAGTTAGACTAGGTATTTATAACTTTTATAAATTAACCTAAGTGTCATGCTTCATGCAATGTTCATTCATTACTATATATAACTCTTATATAACTTGTAATGAACCAAACATACATGTTTTCATACACCCTTATACTATAATACTTATAATATAAAGATGATGCATGGATATACTTAATGCATGCATATATTATAATTCTTATATTATATGATGCATGAGCATGCTTTCAAGTAATTTAATCATGCAAACTACTATATTATAACTCTTATAATATAAAGATTATGCATGAATAAAATGCATAACCTATGGTGGGTTTTAAAACTATATGGCATACTTTATGACATATAATTAAACATACATCATATGTATATTTATCAAAAATCAATGGACCGGGATAATTAGCCTAAAAAACTGGAAAAGAAAAGCTATCTATTACAAAAAACCAACGAGCCAACCGGTTCAAACAGGCGAATTGGGTCTTGAACCACCCGGGTGAAGCTTCACTCCTTCATCGTATAATAGCTCCTAGTGATCGTCGAGTAACACTGAACAAGTATAAACGATTGTGTAGCATGGATCGAGTGCTTATGACTATGCGATGAAGCATGAAGGCCACGGATCGAGCAGCGCACATCGTATAACGCATGCCTAAACAATCGAGTAGACAACAACTATGCGGTGAAACATGATCGTATAAACGATCGAGGAGCAAGCATCAAGTATCACATACCAAATGGTCGAGTAGCTAGTGACTATGCAATGAGCATGCTGGCCTACTCAATTGTTTAGTGCACGCGCCTACCATGCGTCAAGTATTATATACTCAACGATTATTTACCTCAGCGTCTACGCGATTGAGTAGCCAACACCACACGACTGAGTAAACTCTTTACTCGATCGTGTAGCATCAGCCATGCGGTCGTTTAATAAATACTACACGATCGAGTAGAACTTTTCTACATGATCGCGTAGCCAAATCTAAACAATCGTTTAGCCTGGGCTACACGATGCGACCAATCCTTGGTTTTCTTCCTTGATGAGAACGGCATCTCCTTGCGTTGAAGCTTCATCACGAACGACTCTTAAAGGTTCAAATACTTTGAATACAGGCATGATAGCAAAGTCATTATGCCCCAAAACACAGGGGCCCTAACAAATGGACTTGAAATGTAAAGAAAGCTTTAACAAACAGAGGCAATCATCCCGAAACATCCATCAATTCATATCCACAACTACATCTAACGATTAAACACATTACAAACATAAAAAAAAAACCCCAAGACTGCAAATGTAATTCAATGCATCAATGGAATTTGGAAATATCAGAACAACCTAGCTGTACCAATTGAAGGATCTCTTTACAAAGAGAACCAGTGAGCGGAAGCAAGATCGTTCCAAACCCCATTGTGACATAACATACACATTTACAATCAAACAATAATAGTTATGCATAAACTTTAAATTACAGCATGCTTCAAAAGAATATCACTAAAGATCAAGTGAACATACCCTTGAAGAACTTTTCTTCTCGTATTCCTCGATCAAACAACCTGAATGTTCAACAGCATGAACACTCAATAGCACAGCAATATCCTCGAATAGCAACGAGTAATACTCGACCCTCATACAGCAAGCAGACACCACCATGAGTCTATCTTGGTATTCTCGATGTGAGAATCCCGGAGTGTGGGCTCTATATGGATTTGGTAGAGGAAGAAGAAATTGAATGATCGTGTAGACGATCGAGTAAGTAGGAGAAGAATGGAGTCTATAGTGTAGACTGGGTACCCGATCGTTTAGAAGTGAACGCCTATCGTATAGAAATCTCGACACGATCGTTTACACTCTCAAAGCTATCGTATAGCTTTTTCTTTATGCGAGTTCACTTATCGTCCAATTATAGAAAAATGAAACTAATTTTCATTTGATCCATCAGTTACCATAACTGATCACAACTTCCCACTAAGATGGTTATTAGGAGAAAAAACCGAAACCAATTATCTCATAATTGATTTAATTATAAATAAATAATATATCTATAACCTATAGTTTTAATATCACATCTCAGATAATATATAAACCATATTTATTTTTCTCCTTTATTCATTTAATATAAATCACATTTATATTAATTCCTCCAATTAATGTATCTAATACATAAAATCAATTATATCCCATATAATTGAATCAATTTAATTATATCATATATAATTAAATTCCCTCATATTAACTTGAACACTTCAAACTAACCCAAAAACTGATTTTCAACATGAATCCATTGAGCTACCAAGGGGACCTTATGGACCTGTAGCTTGAAGCTCCAACGATACGTGAATAACTGACAAAACTCTTTAATCACGATATTCACCATTCGTTAACTGCCGGGCACTCCACTAAAGACCAATAGCTGCACTTTTCGCGCTACAGATATATTTCTGTGCCCTGTAATTACATCTAACTTCTTAAGTACCACTGATTCCTCTAATGAACGATACATCATAGTCCTACTATGAGTAAACACTTCTCAGGCCAAGAGAATGTGTGGCGCCACATTATTCAAGCCCCAAAATCAGCCCTTAAGGGAGCAAGTTATCTACTTACCACTGCTTTAAGGAAGAAGGGAATTTCGTCCTGTGTAGCTGAGTTCCCAGCTCCTCAATCAGACGAATCCCCAAAGTGGTTTTGAGTCGGCGATTTAGGCACTCGCACCCATGTAAATCAAAGGACCACCCTCATAGGCAGGAGTTCTCAACTCAATCAGGATTAAGGTCATGTTACCTATGGTCATCCTAGTGAAATGAAAACCTCTGTTGTGAACAACATTATATAACAAGACTAAACATTTCGTGGTCCGGTCTTATACACACTTCTTTGTATAGAGAATCCCCGCTCGCATGTTGATAACGGGCAGAAATGCACGTTATTATAGTGCTAAGTTATTAAACAATGAAGGTTTGCGTTGATAAAATATGTTAGATTGCGTCCAAAAAGCATTAAGTTTATAACATTGCGGTCGCATGTGTCAAACGCATAGGAACAGTTAATTTTTGTATTTTTATGCAGAATATGCGTTGACGCAAGGTGAAAAGCGCGATCACAAGAAATCAACGGACGAAGCAACATTACCGTAAGGCTTTGCGGTGATTTGTGGTCGCAAACATCTGCTCAAGAAGGATTGTCGCATAGAGTCGCCGCAACTTGGTGGGCGCATCTGGGTGAAAGGCATAATTAATCACGATGAGATAGAAAGCTGATGAAGGTCGAATCTAAATTAAGTTGACAAGCCGCTAACGATAACAACTACACTCAGTTTTTCGGTGACAAATATTCGGCGCATCAGTTAGAGAATTAAAATCGTCCTATCTGTGCAATCATAAGAGAGAAGCTGCCCTTCACCCCAAAGCTCTATAAATACCGAAGGCATCCTTCAGAAAAATGTTCACCAGTTCACAAGTTCAGCCAGTTCATAGTTTAGCTTTGTCCATAATTTTCTTTTTCTTTTTAAGGCGGAGCAAGAGAAGAGCCGAGACGCCGGAAGATCGCCCAGGGCAACTCAAGAGAGAACCCGGAGGCGTAAAAGCAGAGAGTAGGCCAATTCTCACGAGAGCGAGACTATCTTTTGAACATGAGTAGAAAATACAGTGTAAAAGCCTGGGAAGCAAGAGATTGCTACCAGGCTCTTTATTCTATTCTTGCATTGTTATTTTGTACTTCAACTTTATATTTATACAATGGAAGTTCTTATTCTACATCTGTTCACTCTCTTAACATGCATGAGTAACTAAACTAATCAAATGGGTTGAGAAGAACTAAGCTAACATGACCCAAGATCTTCATCGCATGCGGTTATCTTGTTTTATGTTGTGCCCAACACTCCTTTAGAGATACTCAAGAGAGAGTCTAAAGAAAGAACCTAAAGACTCGAGAGAGATAGGTTAGAATCTAGACTCGAGAGAGCAAGATTAGATCTGCATAAACAAGAGATAGAGACTTAGAGATAAGCTCTATTTGTCAACCTGCATCGCATGCACCCTAGAGATAGGTATGATATTTGTGGTCGCCTTATTTGTGTGTGTGGCATTTTGTCATCGCATAAATAAGAATAGAGGCTTATTTGTAGGTCCTATAGATTTATCGCATATATCGCATGCGTTCTAGCATTAGAAGCCGTAGCATGAACGCATAGCATGATCGCATAGCATGAACACATCCTAGGAAGTGTCAGCCGAAACCCTTCTCAACCCGTTCACCGCATACTCATCGCATCTTCCGTTTATCAACTCTTTTCGAACTCCGCTGAATTTGTTTATTTTTATTACTGCAAACAACAATCCCAACAACTATTGATTTATTTGGTTACCACACAGTTTTCCGAAAAATTATCATCGTATACCGTTTTCCCAAGTCCCTGAGTTCGACCCTGGACTTATCAGGAAACTCAGTGGGGTTTACACTTGGATTCCACTGAGAAAACTTGAGTGCTTAACGCAACTCCATTATCACATGTCATCCATAATTCCACATCATAAAATAACACATTAAGTTTTTGGCGTAGTTGCCGGGGACTTCGAAAAATCAGTGTACTAACGGTAATTTTTCTGATTTCTTTGTAGCTCCCAATCTCTGGCGAACTACGATCTGAAGATTGAGAGAACATTTCGACGAAGACTAAGAGACAACCGCCAACAACAAGAGAGAACACCAAGAATGGCAGAACAACTGGAAGCAAGGGCCGCAAACGCGAACAATATAATGGCCAACCCCATCCTTTTGACAAATGACTGTAATAGACCCATTAGGGACTATGCGTCGCCCAACCTCTATGATTTCTCTCCAGGAATCATGAGGCCAGCGTTAGATGGATCGAGGTTTGAAATGAAGCCGGTAATGTTGTAGATGATCCAAGCTGCTGGGCAGTTTGGAGGAAGGCGTGGCAAAGATTTGCACGTTCACCTCCGGAGCTTCATAGAAATCTGCAACACTTTTGTGTTCTCGAATATCTCTACCGAAGAAGTTTGACTAACTCTGTTTCCATTTTCTTTGTGTGATCAGGTAAGAAAATGGGCATATTCTCTCGAACCGGGAGAAATAACGTCGTGGGAACAAGTCGTCGAAAAGTTTATGAAGAAATATTTCCCACCAACCGAGAATGCCAGGAGAAGGAAATTAACAACAAATTTTGAATAAGAAAATGACGAATCGCTCAGTGATACCTGGGCGAGGTTCAAACGGCTGGTAAGAGACTGTCCACATAATGGCTTACCAGACTGCCTGCAGATGGAGATCTTTTACCAAGGACTGAATCCCTCTTCGCAGACCGTTGCCAATGCGGCAGCTGGTGGTGGTCTGCTAAACAAAACATAGGAGGAGGCAAAGAGTATACTTGATCGCATTTCCAAAAATCATGAGGATTGGCAGGAAAGTGATCAAAGATTAAGAATTAAAGATAATGATGCAAACAACAGGGCTATCGCATCCCTGCAAAACCAAATGACTGTGATGATGAGTTTGATACAAGGCATCGCAATTAATAACACGGGAGCAAAGAAAGGGTAGGTCAACGCAATTGTCCAAACGACCGCAAGTTGTGTCATTTGCGGAGACGCTCATTCGATGGAAGAATACCCCGGAAATCCACACAGTGTGCTTTATAAAGAATAATCCCTATTCTTAGACATATAACCCTGGGTAGAGAAACCAGCCAAATTTTGCGTGGAAAAATGAACAACAAAACTTCCAACCAGTGGCGTAAAAAGGATGGCCACCTGGATTTTTCCCGCAAAACAGCGGTCCGACGCATAACCAAGCTAGCAGCTCGCAAACACCGCAATCTTCATCCTTAGAGAGATTGTTGAAGCAGTACATTGATAAAAACGAATCAATGCTTCAGAATCAAGCTACATCCATTAGAAATCTCGAAATTCAACTGGGAAAAATTGTGGGCGAGCTGAAAAATAGACCCAAGAAGCACTGCCCAGCTCAACTGAGCTTCCTCGCAACGCTGGGAGTACCAGGAAGGAACAATGCTTAGCAGTCTCCGTGCTAAGTGAAAACATGACTACGGAAGAAAGGGAGGAACCCATTGCAACCAACTTGAATGCGGTGACAACCGAGGACCCATTGACCTATAGTTTAGAAAAGCCCTAGAAAATGAACCCCAAAGTTGTGTCTACCCTCAAGCCTTTAGAACATGAGACAGAAGAAGTCTAGCTACCACCAGCTCCGCAAAGATTGAAGAAGAAACAAAATGATGAAGAAAAGATCACAACAGTGGCCGCAATGCAAAATGCTGTGATCCCACCTAAAATGGGTGACCTGGGAATCTTCATGATACTATGCTCCATCGGAGGGGTCTATAGCGGCCAAGCACTATGTGATTTTGGGGCGAGTATAAACGTAATGCCGCTATCAATCTTCAAACAATTGAATATCGCCATACTCACGCTCACGACTGGAACTCTCGTACTTGCAGACAGATCACAAATATATCCTGAAGGAGAGTTGAAAAATGCCACAATCTCAATTGATAAATTCATCTTGCTGGCAGACTTCATCATTTTGGATTGTAAAGCGGACGAAGATGTGCCAATCATATTGGGACGACCATTCCTTTCGTCCGGTCGTGCTTAAATTGATGTATGCAAGGGAGAGATTGTAATGAACATTCATGGGAAAAAGCTCTAGATTAAGGCAGTCAAGATCCCTCAGGACAAAGACAAGAGGGAAAAGCCACCATGGACGTGAGAAGACCGGTTTGGAATAAACAGTCCCTAATGAGGTTGATTCGCATAATGAACGCATCCTAGGAAGTGTCAGCCGAAACCCTTATCAACCCGTTCACCGAATACTCATCGCATCTTTCGTTTATCAACTCTTTTCGAACTCCGCCGCATTTGTTTATTTTTATTACAGCAAACAATAATCCCAACAACTATTGATTTATTTGGTTACCACAAAGTTTTCTGAAAAATTATCACCGCATACCATTTTCCCAAGTCCCTGAGTTTGACCCTAGACTTACCAGGAAACTCAGTGGGGTTTACACTTGGATTCCACTAAGAAAACTTGAGTGCTCAACGCAACTCCATTATCGCATTTCATCCATAATTGCACATCATAAAATAACGCATCACATGCCTAATACATGAATGATCAGGATCAACCATTTGTAGTACTTTACAACACTTGTAGCATCTACAAAACGGGCCACACTCGTAGCGTCACCAGGATAAGGTTTCTCTCCTTTATCCATATACTACAGACTATTTAGGTTGTCACTTAAAGCACGATCCACTTGTATGTCTTCACATACATGCTGAAGTTACTTCCACAACCAGGGATCTTAGTTTATTGGTTTGTAGTTAATGAAACTAAAATATCTTATATTTAATAGACAATAGTGAATAAAATATCTCATATTATTACATCACATAGAGTTTGTTCATACAGGTGTTTACAAACTACAGGACCCTACGAAATTTAGGGCATCAACCCCAACAGCTACACGATCGAGTATCAAGTCTATACGATAGGCTTCTTCTTCTACACGATCGTTTAATTGCATACTCGATCATCTACTCGATCGTTTACTTCCTCCATTTCTCTATCCAAAATCATATAGAGCTCACAACTTTTGGATTCTCACACCGAGAATACTAAGGTAATCTTGTGGTGGTGTCGAGTTCTGTTCGAGGGTCGAGGATCGAGTTATACTCGCTGGTGATTGAGGATCTTCTAGTTGCTTGTGGAGATCGGGTTCTGATCGTTGTGTTCGAGTTCCTATTTAGACGCATTCGAGTTTGATCAAGGAAAAATACGTGAAGAAATAGTTCTTCAAAGGTATTATACTCGATCTCCTTGTATTTACTTTTGAAGCATGCTATAAATTTTTCTCTATGCATAACTGTTTATGTATGACTGTAAATGTATGTGTTCTTTCTCAATGGAACATAGAACGATCCGCTTCCATTCACTGATTCTCTAGTTTTAAAGTTCATTCAATTGGTATCAGAGCTAGGTTGTTTTGATATTCCAAATTCCATTGCTGTATTGAATTTCATTTACAGTCTTGGTGGGTTTTAAGTATTCTACAATGCGTTTAAGTGTTAAATGTGTTTGTAGATGTGTTGATGGAGAATTTCGAGATAATTGCCTCTGTTTAAAGCTTTCTTTACTTTTCAAAAGTTAATTTTTAAAGACTCTACATTTTTGGGCATAATTAACTTGCTACGAGTTTGTATCCAAGTTCTATTTTTGTTTGAGTCGTTCGTGATGAAACTTCAGACACATGGAGATGTTGTTTGCTTCGAGGAAGAAGACCAATCGTTGGTCGCATTATGTTGCTTAAGCTAAACAATCGTTTAGATTTGGCTATGCGATCGTGTAGAAAAGTTCTACTCGATCATGTAGTATTTGCTAAACGATCGCATGGCTAATGCTACACGATTGAGTAAAGAGTTTAAAAGATCGTGTTGCATTGGCTACTCGATCGTATACACGCTCGGGGTAAACAATTGCATAGAGTATATGATACTCGACGCATGTCGTGCACACTAAACGATTGAGAGGCCAGCATGCTCATCGCCTAGTCACTGGCTACTTGATCACTCGGTATAAGACACTCGACGCTTGCTTCTCGATCGTTTAGACAATCATGCTTCATCGCATAGTTGTTGTCTACTCGATCGCGTGGCATGCTTTGCTCGATGTGCGTTGCACGATTGCGTGGCCTTCATGCTCATCGCATAGTCCAAAGGCACTCGATCCATGCTACACGATCGTCTATACTCGATAGGCGTTACTCGAAAATCTGAAAAAGATGCTACACGATCAAGTAACGAGGCTTCGCCCAGGCGGTTCAAGACCTGATTCGTTTGTTTGAACTGGTTGACTCGATGCTTTTTGTAATAGTTAGTTTTATTTTTTCGATTTTGAGGCTAATTATCCCGGTCCATCAATTTTTTTTAATGTACATGTGATGTATGTTATGAATTTATTCATGCATCATCTTTATATTATAAGTGTTATAATATAGTAGTTTTCATGATTAAATTACCTTAAAATATACTCATGCATCATATAATATAAGAGTTATAATATATGCATTTATTAAGCATATCTATGCATCATCTTTATATTATAAGTGTTATAGTATAAGGGTGTATGAGAGCATGTATGCTTGGTTCATTACACGTTATATAAAAGTTATATATAGTAATGAATGAACATTGCATGAAGCATGACACTTAGGTTTATTTATAAAAGTTATAAAGCCTTGTGGATGTCTAGCTTAGCAATGTGGTTCATTTTGATTGTTTCTTTTTTTGTAAGTGTTATAATTAATGAAGTTAGAATTAAAATCAATAAGAAAGAGTTGCATACAAACTTAGGTTTTAGTCATATTTTAAAAATTTTATTGAGATAGATCTAAGATCACAGTTCTAATGAGATTAGAAACCTAAGTTTAATATTTTAAATCAGTTTAATAAGATTAAATTGATTTGCATAAAAATTAAATTTGTATTAAATCTATCTATAAGAGACCTTTTGTCTAATGCGGGTTCTGGCTAGGCTTGGGTATTTAAGCTGACGGAAATAGAACACCCCTACCTGGGAACCTACCTAGAAAGGTGAATTAGATAGATTTTCTACAAGCATGCAATTATTGGTTAATATTCATTAAAGTGTTTAATGAATGTTGATCAAAGTTGTTTAACTTTCAAAGTAAGTTTTACTTTTGGGCAAACTTAAACAGTCACTTAGTAAAATAATTAGCCGTATTTTTCTAAGTAAATTAAACCCTAAGTTGTTAAAATACTCAGTGGGAGGAATATATATATATATATATATGATATGTCAATTCCACTCACGTTTCTTCCTGAATTTTCACACTGTGAGATTCATGCTTGTCCTTGTGGCGCCCTAGGAGTGTCCCCCTTCGGATGGTGTTTGCATGAGTTAGTATCAAGGTGAATGGAGATAGTATTTATAGTAAGTGGGAGAAGGATGTGTGTAAATATGTCCTGCGATCTTCTTCATTGGTTTACACCGTGAGACCATCTTGCACGGCCTCGAGGTACCTTGGGAGCGTCCCCTTTCGGATGGTTTGTGTAGTTGGTCAATATTAAGGCGAACTCTAGAAATGGATAGGGTCGTTTTAGTTTTTTCTCCAATCGGTTTTCCTCTTCGGTTGGCTGCTTGGGGCAGAACTCTAGGATCTAAAATGAAGGGTTATACTTACGGGAAATTATTAAGCAAGTTAATGATTTCTTGACCAAATCAATGATGGCTAATCGTTATAGGAATAAGAGTTATTCTGGTGTAATGGTTAATTGAGAGTGTTTTAATTCAGTGGAGGGATAAATTGACTATCCTTCGGTGGCTTTTGTCCTAAATTTCTGAAGCATCATTACAAAATTAGATGTATTATGGTATTCATTTAGATTTTGCTAAACCTGACTGGATTTGTTTTAAAAGAATTATGCTAAAATCTAACGTAGATCAATATATTTGTTTTTTCAGCAACATGTCAATGTTTGATTTTCCGTTAGATGCCTTTTCTAACGATTTTACTTACAACATGTCAATGTTTGATTGACCTCAATTCCCAAACCCTGGTGCACTGCGAATTGTTCGTAATGCATATGAGTTGTGGATGGAGGCTAATTCGAAGGGCTGACTTAACATTTTGGCAAGCATAACTGATGCATTGGCCAAAAGGGTTGAGAACATGGTCATTGCATGTGAGATCATGGACTCGTTGCAGGAATTGTTTTAACGTAAGTTCTCACTTTTTAAGCAAGATGAGATTGATGACAATGCAACCAGTGGGTCAGTTCCCAAGATAATCTTCAGTCCTTATTGAATGTCAAGGGACTAACAGAGAAAGCAATTGTTGTTGACTCTGATGAAGTTCATTGACGAGAATTGTTCTCTGAAATGGAACTTGGAGTTTATAATATAGGTTCTGACACTGATCCCACTACTTTCCAGAAAAGGAAGAAATCCGAAAACGATAGATGTGATTTTTTTTCTTGGAAACGTGCTTAGTAGAGAATGATGATTCTGCCTAGATACTTAATTAAAGGGCTACTAACCACTATGTTCTTCTCATCAAGGATTTAGTTCCTGAAAACAGTTGGAAGTTGGAGAGTTGACTCTTAGAGTCAGTACTGGTGAGGCCGTTTCAACTGTTGCTATAGGCAGGCTTAAGTTATTTTTGGACAAAGTACGGTATCTTTTACTGGATAATGTTTATGTAGTTCCTCATATCAAGAGGAACGTAATTTCAGTTTCTTGTCTGATTGAACAAAATTATTCCATCTATTTTTCTGAGAATAAAGTGTTTATTTTTAAGAATGGTATGGAGATAGGTTTTGGTTCATTGGAAAATAACTTGTATGTACTAAGGCCGTTAGTCATAAAAATCTTGCTTAATACTGAATTGTTTAAAACAACAACTATGAAAAGACCAAGAGTTTCTCCTAAAGAAAATGCCCATCTTTGGCAAGGTTAGGTCACATTAATCTTAATAGGATTGAGAAGTTGGTGAAAAGTGGACTTCTAAATAGTTTAGAAGAAAACTCTTTACCAGTATGTGAATCTTGCCTTGAAGGAAAAATGACCAAATGACCTTTTACTGGAAAAGGTTATAGAGCCAAGGAAACCTTGGAGCTTATACCTTCAGACCTCTGTGGTCCGATGAGTGTAAGAGCATGAGATGGGTATGAATATTTCATCTCTTTCATAAATGATTATTCTAGATATGGGTATCTATACTTAATGCAACATAAGTTTGACGCTCTTGAAAAGTTCAAGGAGTATAAGACTGAAGTTGAAAACTTGTTAGCTAAAAAGATAAATACACTACGATCTAATCGTGGTGGAGAGTTTATGAACTTAAAATTTCAGAACAATATGATAGAACATGGAATCATGTCTCAACTCTTAATCCTAGACACACCTCAGCAGAATGGTATATCAAAAAGGAGAAACAGAACCCTGTTGGACATGGTTCGATCTATGATGAGTTATGCTCATCTTTCAGACTCGTTTTAGGAATATGCAGTAGAAACTGCAGTTTAGATTTTGAACAATGTTCCCTCAAAGAGTGTTTCTGAAATACTTTTTGAGTTATGAAGAGATTGTAAAGGTAGTTTACGCCATTTCAAGATTTGGGGATGTCTAGCCCACGTGCTTGTGGCTAATGATGCATTATTTTATGAGGTGGAATAATGGATGATATGCGGTGATGGAAAGACGTTGAGCACTTAATTTTTCTCAGTGGAATCCAAGTGTAAACCCCACTGAGTTTCCTGATAAGTCCAGGGTCGAACTCAGGGACTTGGAAAAACGGTATGCGGTGATAATTTTTCAGAAAACTTTGCGGTTACCAAATAAATTAATAGTTGTTGGGATTCTTGTTTGCGGTAATAAAAATAAACAAATGCGGCAGAGTTTGAAAAGAGTTGATAAACGGAAGATGCAATGAGTATTCGGTGAACGGGTTGAGAAGGGTTTCGGCTGACACTTCCTAGGATGCGTTCATGCTATGCGATCATGCAACACACATACAATAGTAAACCATCTCTCGATGCAAATGCTACGACTTCTAATGCTAGAACACATGCGATATATGCGATAAATCTATAGGACCTACATATAAGCCTCTATTCATATTTATGCGATGACAAAATGACACACACACAAATAAGGCGACCACATAATATCATACCTATCTCTAGGGTGCATGCGATGCAGGTTGACAAATAGAGCTTATCTCTAAGTCCCTATCTCTTATTTATGCAGATCTAATCTTGCTCTCTTGAGTCTAGATTCTAACCTATCTCTCTCGAGTCTTTAGGTTCTTTCTTTAGACTTTCTCTTGAGTATCTCTAAAGGGGTGTTGGGCACAACATAAAACAATATAATCGCATGCGATTAAGATCCTGGGTCATGTTAGCTTAGTTCTTCTCAACCCATTCGATTAGTTTAATTACTCATGCGTGCTAAGAGAGTAAACAGATGTAGAATAAGAACTTCCATTATATAAATATAAAGTTGAAGTACAAAATAACAATGCAAAAAGAGAATAAAGAGCCTGGTAGCAATCTTTTGCTTCCTAGGCTTTTACACTGTCTTTTCTACTCGTGTTCAAAAGATAATCTCGCTCTCGCGAGAGTCAGTTCACTCTCTACTTTTACGCCTTCGGGTTCTCTCTCGAGTTGCCCTGGGCGATCTTTCGGCGTCTCAGCTCTTCTCTTGCTTCGCCTTAAAAATAAAAAGGAAAACTATGGACAAGGCTAAACTATGGAGAAGTTTATTTAAGTGTTCCGAACTCTTTTTCTGAAGGTTGCCTTCGGTATTTATAGAGCCTTTAGGGTGAAAGAAGGCTTCTCTCTTATGATTGCACAGATGGGTTGACTTTAATTCTCTGACTGATGCGTCGAATATTTGTCACCGAAAAGCTGAGTGGACTTGTTATCGTTAGCGGTTTGTCAACTTAATTCGGATTCGACTGTCATCAGCTTTCTGTCCCATCGTGATTAATTATGCCTTTCACCTAGATGCACCCACCAAGTTTCGGCGGCTCTATGCGACAATCATTCTTGAGCAGATGTTTGCGAGCCCAAATCACCGTAAAGCCTTGCAGTAATGCTGCGTTCGATCGTTGATTTCTTGTGATTGCGCTTTTCGCCTTGCGTCAATACATATTCTGCATAAAAATACAAAAATTAACTGTTTCTATGCGATGGAAGCATGCAACCACAATGTTATGAACTTAATGCTTTTTGGACGCAATCTAACATATTTTATCAACGCAAGCCAGCATTGTTTAAGAACTTAGCACTGTAATAACGTGCATTTCTGCTCGTTATCAGCTAACCCGAAAAAGTTGGAACCTCATTCGAAAGTATGCCTATTTGTAGGTTACCCTAAAGAAACGAGAGGTGGATACTTCTATGATCCAAGGGAAAATAAAGTGTTTGTATCGACAAATACTACCTTATTGGAAAAAGACCACATAAGGGATCATAAGCCATGTAGTAAACTTGTTTTAAGTGAGATTTCTAACTGCTCAGTCTTCAACAAGAGTTGTTGAACAAGCTAATACATCAATAAGAGTTGTTGATGTCAGTTCATTTAGTCAACCATCTCAAGAGTTGAGACTGTGTTGACGTAGTAGAAGGGTTGTGAACCCACCTATACGCTACATGGGTTTAACATAAGCCCAAAATATCATGTCTGATGATGGAGTTGAGGATTTGTTGTCTTATAAGCAAGCAATGAAAGATGATGACAAAGATGAATGGATTAAAGCCATGAATCAGGAAATAGAGTCTATGTACTTCAATTATGTCTGGGAGCTTGTTGATCAACCTGATGGGGTAAAACCTATAGGTTATAAATGGATCTACAAGGGGAAAGAGGTGTACATGGAAAGGTACAAACCTTTAAGGCTAGACCACTGGCAAAGTGTTATACCCAGGTTGAGGGAGTGAACTATGAAGAACTTTTCTCACCTGTTGTCATATTAAAGTCTATCAGGATTCTTCTACCCATAGCCACTTTATGATTATGAGATATGGTAAATAGACGTCAAGACTGCCTTTTTGAATGGTAATCTTGAGAAGACCATCTACATGGCTCAACCAGAAGGATTCATTCAATAAGATCAAGAGCAAAAAGTTTGCAAGCTTAATCGGTCCATTTATGGACTAAAACAAGCATCTAGATCTTGGAATTTACGATTTGATACTGTAATCAAATCTTATGGCTTTGATCAGAATGTTGATGAGCCTTTTGTTTACAAGAAAATTATCAACAGCTCAGTATCTTTCTTTGTGCTCTATGTGGATGATATCCAACTCATTGGGAATGATGTAAGTTTTTTGACTGATGTTTAGAAATGGCTAGCTGCCCAATTCCAAATGAAATATTTGGGAGAGGCGTAGTTTGTTCTAGGGATCCAGATCATAAACGATCGCAAGAACAAAAGGTTGGCCTTGTCTCAGGCATTTTAGATTGACAATATGCTTGTCAGATATTCGATGTATAATTCTAAGAAGGGTTTATTACCTTTTAGGCATGGAATTGTTTTGTCTAAGGAACAATGTCCTAAGACACCTCAAGAGGTTGAGGAAGTGAGACGGGTTCCCTATGCATCGGTTATTGGTAGCCTTATGTATGCAATGTTATGTACTAGACCAGGCATTTACTATACAGTAGGGATTGTCAGTCAATACCAGTCCAATTCAGGATTAGATCACTGGACGGCGGTCAAAACGATCCTCAAGTATCTTTGGAGAATGAGAGGCTATATGCTCGTGTATGGAGATAAGGATTTGATCCTTAAAGGATACACAAACTCTGACTTTCAAACTGATAGAGATTCTCGAAAATCAACATCAGGGTCAGTGTTCACTCTGAATCAAGGGGCTATAGTATGGCGAAGCATCAAGCAAGGATGCATCGCAGACTCCACTATGGAAGCAGAATACATAGCTGCTTATGAAGCAGTTAAAGAGGTTGTTTGACTTAAGAAGTTCCTTATTGATTTAGAAGTTGTTCCAAATATGTCTTTGTCGATCACACTTTATTATGATAACAGAGGGGTTGTGGCAAATTCTAAGGAACCTCGGAGTCACCGAAGAGGTAAGTACATAGAACAGAAATATCATTTGATCTGAGAGATTGCACATCGTGGTGATGTGATTATCACGAAGATCGCGTCAAAGCACAACGTTGCTGATCTGTTTACAAAGGCTCTCACGGCTAAAGTGTTCGAGGGTCATCTAAAAAGTTTGGGTCTACAGGATATGCGACACCTTGTCTAGGGCAAGTGGGAGATGTTACTGGGTTATAGTGTATGTCATAGTTTATTGTATTTTGTACTGTCTTTGTATTGTACATTAGTCTCCCGAGGCTTTAGAACAAGTGAGAGATTGTTGGGAATGGTGTCCTAAACCTTCTTGTAGTTTCGTAGTTTATAAACTTTGTAAACATATTGTTATTAATAAAATAAGTGTTATTTTATAAGCATTTACTCAATCTAATAAACTATGATCCTTGGTTATTTTATGTAACTTAAGCATGTATGTAGAGACATACAAGTGGATCGTGCTTTAAGTAATAACCTAAATAGTCTGTAGTATATGGATAAAGGAGGGATACCTTATACTGGTGACACTGCGGATACGGTCTATTTTGTAGATGTAGAAGTGTTGTAAAGTGCTACAAATGATCTGATCTTGATCATTCATGTGGAGACATGCGAGCAGAGGTATCCTATACAAAGAGTTTGTATAATATTGAACCA
Organism: Benincasa hispida; assembly: GCF_027475165.1. Classification (NCBI taxonomy): domain Eukaryota; kingdom Viridiplantae; phylum Streptophyta; class Magnoliopsida; order Cucurbitales; family Cucurbitaceae; genus Benincasa; species Benincasa hispida. The sequence goes on from NC_143486.1 coordinate 51,258,696, forward strand.
CGAAATGATTAGTCTTTTTATATAACGCCGTTGATAATAGAAACTTACATTTCACTAGAATGACCATAGGTGACATGACATGAATCTTGAGTGAGTTGGGAACTCCTGCCTATGAGGGCGATCCTTTGATTTGTATGGGTGGGAGTGGCCAGATTGCCAATTCAACAAGCTTACCATTTTGGGGATTCGTCTGATGGGGGAGCTGGGAACTCAACTACACAAGACAAAATTCACTCCAATTCTGAAGCAAAGGCAAGTAGATAAATTGCTCCCTTAAAGGCTGATTTCGAGTCTTGAACATAGTGGCCACACCCTCTCTTAGGAAGAGAGGACTCAGTCATAGTAAGACTATGACTTATTATTCATTAGAGGAATCAGTGGTACTTAAGAAGTTAGATGTAACGACAAGGGCAAAACGATAAATTGGCCTAGCTGTACTTACGAGCAATTTGTGAAGGGTCATCGCACTGTTAATTGGTTATAACTTATATCCAATGAACACAAAAATATATCTGTAGTGCGAAGAGTGCAACTGTCGGTCTTTAGTGAAGTGCCCGATAGTTAACTGATGGTGGATATCGTGATTAAAGAGTTTAATCAGTTATTCACGTACCGTTGAAGCTTTAAGCTACAAGTCCATAAGGTCCCCTTGGTAGCTCAATGTGTTCAAGTTGAGAATCAGATTTTGGGGTAGTTTGAAGTGTTCAAATTAACAAGAGGGAATTTGATTATATATGATATAATTAAATTGATTCAATTATATATGATATAATTGATATAATATATTTGATACATTATTTGATTGGAGGAATTAATATAAATGTGATTTATATTAAATGCCATAAAATAGAAAAAAGAACTATGATTTATATATTGCATATGATGCAATATTAAAACCATAGGTTATAAATATAATATGAGAAGTTAGTCATTGTATTTATTTATAATTTATTAATTATATATAATTAATAATTCTTTTTCTCAATAACCGACTTGAGTGAGAGGTTATTTGTGGTTTTATGGTAACTGTGACATAAAAAGAATTTTTTTTTTTCAAATAATTAGTGCAAATTCAATTGGATACATCTCATAGAAAAACTATAGAGTAAAAACTAGTTTTATTAAACGATAGCTTTAAAGCCTAAATGATCAAGTATCAAGTTTACTATACGATAGTTACTCATTGCTACAAGATCGAGTATCAAGTCTATATGATAGACTTCTTATTCTACATGATTGTTTGATCGCATACTCGATCGTTTACTTCCTCCAATCCTTTATCCAAAATCATACAGAGCCCATAACTCCTGGATTCTCACAATGAGAATACCAAGATAACTTTATGGTGGTGTCGAATTTTGTTCGAGTGTCGAGAATCGAGTTATACTCACTGGTGATTGAGAATCTTCCAGTTGCTTGTAGAGATCGAGTTCTGATCATTGCGTTCGAGTTCCTGTTTGGATGCGTTCGAGTTTGATCGAGGAAAATACGAAGACAGAGTTCTTTAAAGGTATTATACTCGATCCCCTTGTATTTACTTTCGAAGCATGTTGTAATTCATGCTCTATGCATAACTGTAAATGTATGTGTTCTTTCTCAATGGAACTTGAAACGATCTGCTTTTGCTCACTGGTTCTCTAGTTTTAGAGTTCCTTCATATTCTACCTGGATATTAGATTCCGAGGCCACTAATCATGTTTGTTTTTCTTCTCAGGAAACTAGTTCCTGGAGGCAGCTTGAAGAAGATAAGATTACTCTTCGGGTTAGATCAGAGGAGCGTATCTCGGCAAAAGCAATCAGAGCTGTTAAGTGAACTTTTGGAAATAGATATCTATATTTAGAAAATGTTCTTTATGTATCTTCTTGTAAAATAAATTTGATATCTATTTCCTATTTGTTGGAACATTCGTACAATGTAAATTTTTTTAATAAAGTGTTCATTACAAAAAGAGGTATAAATCTTTTGTAAAAACTTAGAAAGTAACTTATATAAGTTAAAACCATCTAAAGTTGAAGCTGTTTATAACTCAGAAATATCTAAAACAACTGAAACTCAAAGAAAAAAGCAACGCATTTCTCAGAGTATCTATCTTTGGCACTTGAGACTTGGTCACATTAATCTCAATAGGATTAAGAGACTGTCTAAAAGTAGACTTCTAAACAAGTTAGAAGATGTCTCTTTACCGTCGTGTGAGTCATGTCTCAAAGGAAAAATGACCAAAGATCTTTTTCTGGAAAAAGTCATTGAGTCGAAGAAACCTTAGAGCTCATGCATTCAGACTTCTGTAGACCGATGAGTGTTAAAGCATGGGGAGGTTATGAATATTTCATTAGCTTTATAGATGATTATTCCCGTTTTCGTTGTGTGACCAGGCACAAAAATGGGCTTATTGTCTCGAACCAGGGGAGATTACATCATGGGAACAAGTAGTTGAGAAGTTCATGAAGAAGTACTTCCTCCCGACGGAGAACGCCAGAAGGAGGAAGCTGATCACTAATTTTGAACAGGATATTGACGAATTGCTCAGTGACGCCTGGGTGAGGTTTAAGAGGCTGGTAAGAGATTGCCCGCATAACGGTTTACCAGATTGCTTAGAGATGAAAATTTTCTACCACGGACTAAACCCTGCATCGTAGATGCCTGTCAATGCTGTAGCAGCTTGAGGTCTGCTTGATAAAACTTACAATGAGGCTAAGAATATACTTGATCGCATTTTTAAAAATCATGAAGACTGATAGAAGGCATCGCCATCAATAGCACGGGAATACATAAAGGGCAAGTCAATGCAATCGCTCAAACGACCACGAGTTGTGTCACCTATGAAGAAGCACATCCGATTGAAGAATGCCTAAGGAATCCATAGTCAATATGCTTCATAAAGAATAACCATTTCTCCGATACGTATAACCCCGGTTGGATAAACCACTCCAATTTCATGTGAAAAAATCAACAACAAAGCTATCAACCTATGGCACAAAAAGAAGGGCCACCAGGATTTTTGCTGGAACAAACGGTCAAACGTAAAACCAAGCCAGCAGTTCGTAGGCTCCGCAATCTTCATCCTTGGAGAGTTTACTGAAGCAATATATTGAAAAGAATGAAACAGTGCTTCAGAATCAAGCAATGTCCATCCGCAATCTTGAAATTCAGATGGGACAGATTGCGGGGCGAACTCAAAAGTAGACCGCAAGGAGCGTTGCCAAGCTGAACTGAGCTCCCTCACAACTCTGGGGTTACAGGAAAGGAACAATGCCTAGCATTCTCCTAGCTAAGTGAAAAAACGATAGCGGAAGAAAGGGAAAAACCCACCAGGACCAACCCGAATGTGGTGACAATTGAGAACCCATTGAAATATGATTCAGAAGAGCCCGAGAAGATGAACCCAGAAGTTGCGTCCACCTTCAAGCCTATAGAATACGAAACAGAAGTACAACTACCACCATTCTCGCAAGGATTGAAAAAGAAACAAAATGATGAAGGAAAGATCGCTACAGTGGTAGTAACAAAAAATACTATGATCCCACAAAAAATGTGCGACCCAGGAAGCTTCACGATACCATGCTCAATTGGAGGGGTCCACATTGGTCAAGCACTATACGATCTCAGAACGAGTATAAACTTAATGCCGCTATCCATTTTCGAACTATTGAATATAGGAAAACTAACGCCCATGACGGAGACTCTCCTGCTTGCGGACAGATCCTAAATACATCTTGAGGGAGAGTTGAAGGATGTCATAGTCTCAATTGATAAATTCATCTTACCAGCAGACTTCATCATTCTGGACTATAAAGCGGACAAAAATGTGCCCATCATATTGGGACGACCATTCCTCTTGACTGGTAGCGCTCAAATTGATATGCCCAAGGGGGAGATTGTAATGAACGTCAATGGGGAAAAGCTTCGGATTGAGGCAGTAAAGATCTCAGAAGACCAAGAAAAGAAGAAAAAGCCGCCTTGGATGTAAAAAGCCCAGATTGAAATAAGCAGTCCCTGCGTTACTATTCGACTCAAACTCATCAGGGACGCAATTCTTTTGGAATATCTTTTTTCCTATCAATGATTCATGAACTTTCATTACCTTTCTTTTATCTGTTATCGTATATTTATCTTTTCGTATATAAAAAGAGAGAGAGAGAGAGAATGCGATCGTGGTGAACGTATTTGCTAACTTTGTTTTTTTTATTTGACCCTCTCGATATTTTCTTTGCAACGATCGTGGTGGACGATTACGGAGGAGCTACATGAAAGACGTAACTAGCTTATTCCACCACCGAAATCAAAGAAAGTAGTTCGCCGCAAGGAAGGATGCGATCACAAATAATGCGGGCGAAAGAGTAAATTTGGGGGTTGTATCTTTCCTTGACTTTGTTTATTCCAAATTTTGCTCTCTCGCATCGTATTTTAATAATTTTATCATCGCATCCTCTTTAGTCGGCACAATCATTACACATTGATTAATTTAGTAAGTCACTGCATTATTTCTCTTTGCCAATTACGATTTCAATGATGAAACACATACCTCTATTTTTTCGTATATACTAGAGTCAACTTAATTTTAGGACAGTCATCTCATGAAACATTTCTAGAAGTTATTGGTCTGCCAACTTTCTTTCAAACTAACTTTTACGAAACGTCCTAAGAGCATCGCATGAATTATTTTAATCTTTCAGCAATGAGGACATTACTGCGTTTAAATTTGGGGGTGTGGTATTCATTTTTCAACCTTGCTATTTTTAGGCACTACAAAAAAAAAATCATAAAGTTGCGATCAGATCTTGCTCGTAGTTGGATGTCCACATGATACACGTGGGGGCAAGCCAAAACGAAGGTAGGAATCGTGATCAACGCATAAATAAAATGATCGCAACTCCGCTGCCAAATGGGCATGAGTTTAGACTGAGAAAGAGCACATTGCTCGTAGTTAGATGTCTGCATGACACACGCGGGGGTAAGCCAAAACGAAGGCTAGGTACTTGGATCAATGTAAGGTCATAGAAAAAATATCTAAAATACGCAAGGATAAAAATCATTTGAAAATACCCCAGTTGAAAAAAGTTTTTTATGAAATAAATCATGCAATGCCCTGGAAACTAGTAAGGTCTTTTTGAAGGTTAAACTTGCGGTCCCTAAATTTTAGAAATATTTTAAGAAGAGACCTGGATAAGAATTAGGGAGATTTTGGTACATAGGATTTGAATAAGGCAACCTTGAGAAATCTAGGAAAGTAGAAGGCGGTTGACTTTCTAAAGAAAATCTTTAGTCTATGCTTGAGGACAAACATTGTGTTAAATTTGGGGGTGTGATAACGGGTAGAAATGCACGTTATTACAACGCAAAGATATAAAACAATGAAGGATTGTGACAGTAACAATATAAAAAATTACGTCCAAAAGCATTAAATTTATAACGTTGTGATCGTATGCGTCTATTGCATTAAAAAACAACTAACTTATGTATTTTGAGCAGAAAATGCGTTGGTGCAAGGTGGAATTGCGATCCAAAGAAATTAGCGTCCGAGCGCATTAAGAGATTTCGACCGCAAGGCTATGCGATCGTTTACATTTGCGAAAATTTGCTCAAGAAGGTGGCCGCATAAAGCCGGCACATCAAGGTGAAAGCTTAATAAATCATGATGGGATAGAAAACTGATGACGGTCGATTCCGAATTAAGTTGCAAGCTGTTAACGACACTGTAGCAAGTACACTCAACTTTTCGTTGACAATTATTCGGCGCATCAGATAGAGAATTAATGACATCCAATCAGTAAAATCATTTGAGAGAAAAAGTTGTTCACCCTGAAGCTCTATAAATACCGAAGGCCACATTCGTTAAAGGGGTTCACTCAGTTAAGAGAGTTCACCACATAGAAGATAGTTATCCTTGTTCATAGTTTTCTTATATTGAGAAGGCGGAGGCGAGTGAAGGGAGAATACGCCGAGAGATTGTCCCGGTTAACTCGAAAGAATGCCGAGAAGCGTCGAAAATAGAAAGAGGGCCAACGCTTGCGGAAACAAGAACATCTTTTGGGCAGAATAGAGATAACTCAGTGTAAAAACCTTGGGAAGCAAGATATTGCTACCAGGTTCTCTACCCTTATTTTCCATTGTCATTTTGTATTCTGAACTTATTTATAAAATGGAAATTGCATTTTTATATTTGTCCACTCTCTTTACATTACGCATGAGTAGCTAAACTGTCGAATGGGTTGAAAAGCACTTAGCCAGCATAACCTGAGATCTTCACTTTATGCGATCATCTTGTATTATGTATGCTTCATTCGTCCTTTAGATATTCTTAGGAGGGTAGTCTAAGGATAAAATATAGGCTTGAAAAAGTCAGATTAGAATCTAGGCTCGGGAGAGTCAGATTAGAAGCGTAATCAAGAGATAGAAGCTTAGGAATAAGTTCTGTTTGCTATTAATGCATCATATATACCCTAGAGATAGGATATGATTGTGTGCGATCACCTTGTACCTGTGTACATCATTCATCATCGCATAGGCAAGAAGTAGAGACTTAGGAATAAGCTCTATAGACATCATCGCATACATCGCATGCGTCATAAAACTAGGAGCTATCGCATTTGCATTGGAAAAAGAATTGTTGTCGCATGTGTGTCGCATGATCGCATAGCTTGAACGCAATCTCAGGAAACGCTAGCTAAAGACCTTCTCAACCCGTTCCTCCACATACTCATTGTATCTTTCGCATTATTAACTCTTTTCTCAATTCCGCCGCATAAACTTTATACCTTAAACAACAAAACAACCAACCAACACATTGAATTACCGCAAAGTAATCGAAAATTACCATCGCATACTGTTTCCTTAGTCCCTGTGTTCGACCTTGGGATTACCAGGCAACTCAGTAGGATTTATACTTGGATCTTGCTGAGAAAACTTGCATGCACAACGCACACTTCATCATCACATTCTACACCATTATCTCATCGCATTAACCACGCATCAAGTTTTTCTCCCGCTCGCATTTCTCCACATGAATGGTCAAGATCTACCATATGTAGTAGTTTACAACACTTGAAAACCTCTACAAAGCAGGCCGTATTCGTAGTGTAACCAGGATCAGGTATCCCACCTTAATTCTTATATTACATACCTATTTAGGTTATCACTTAAGGCATGATCCACTTGTATATCACATATATACAAGATAACCAAGGAGCTTTGTTTATTAGATATGAGTAAAAGTCAGAATTAAATAACAATTATTTTATTCATTAAACAATGTGTATCTTTACAAAACAACGAGACTCCGGGAGAATTAGGACACCAATCCCAACAGATAAAATAATTGTATCGACAAATGCCACATTCCTAAAGGAAGACCACATTCAGATCATAAACCCCATAGTAAACTAGTATTGGAAGAGATTTCAAATAATGCTATAAACGAATTAACAAAAGTTGTTGGTCGGCTTTGCTCTTCAACATGAGTTATAGATAGATCAAGGATGTCTGGTCCATCGCATCCTACTCAAAAGTTGAGAAAGTCTCGACATAGTGGGAGGTTTGTGAGATAGCCTGACCACTATATGGGTTTAACTGAAACTGAAGTCAACATACCTGATGATGGCTTAGAGGATCTATTAACATATAAACAGGCAGTGGATGATGTTGATCGAGATAAGTGGATCAAAGCCATGAACCTTGAAATAGAGTCTATGTACTTTAATTCAGTCTGGAAACTTGTAGATAAACCTGATGAGGTAAGACTTATCGATTCTAAGTGGATCTACAAGCGTAAAAGAGACCATATGGGGAAGATATAAACCTCTAATGTCCGGTTAGTAGCAAAAGGTTATACTTAGGTTGAGGGGGTGGACAATAAAAAAAACCTTCTCAAATCAATCAGGATACTCTTGTCCATTGCCAATTTTTATAATTACGAAATTTGACAAATGGATGTCAAGACTGCTTTTCTGAATGAAGATCTTGAAGAGAGTATTTATATGGTCCAACCAGAAGGGTTCATTGAACAGAGTTAGGAGCAAAAAGTTTGCAAACTGAAGAGATCTATTTATGGATTGAAACAAGCATCCAAATCCTGGAATATAAGTTTTGATACTGTGGTAAAATATTATGGCTTTGAATAGAACGTTGATGAACCGTGTGTATACAAAAAGATCATCAACTCCACTATAGCATTTCTAGTTTTGTATGTAGATGATATCCTACTTATTGAGAATAATGTAGGATATCTAACTGACATTAAAAATTGGCTAGCAACCCAATTTCAAATTAAAGATTTGGGAAAGACGCAATATGTTCTTGGGATTCAAATAATTTGAAAACGAAAGAACAGAACGCTAGCATGTCTCAAACATCTTATATAGACAAGGTGTTGTTTAGGTTCAAGATGCGAGATTCCAAAAGAGGTCTTTTACTTTTTAGGAATGAAATACATTTTTCAAAGGAACAATGTCCTAAGATACCTCAAGAAGTTGAGGATATGAAATGGGTTCCCTATGCATCAGCAGTCGGAAGTCTGATGTACGCAATGCTATGTACTCGTCCAGACATATGCTTTGTAGTAGGGATTGTTAGTAGGTATCTGTTTGGACCCGATTCAATGTCGTTTTAATTCCCGAAAAGGACCGCGAAGCAAAAGATAATTTTTAAATAACGAACTACTCCTATTATTACTAAAAACATAGCAACAGTGATAAATCCGAGTTGATCCACAGAGAAGCGCGATTGGTTTCGTTAAGTTAATTTTCTAACTAGAGCGATAAATGGGAGGGTTTTGGTGTAGAAGAGATAATATGTGTGAAATTAAAATAAAAGGGGTAAATGTAATCTAGGATAGGAGTCTATCTAATTTCTAGAGTAAGAGAGAGAGTCCCTATGTAATTTCTTTCATGAGGCACCAATTAATTACGTTGCATCTGTCAATCCCTCAATCTATTAGAAATTCTAATAGCCCAATTAGCCAATTTTGATTAAAAATCCAAACTAGCACTAATTCAGTTAAAAAATTTTCTTCTTAGCGACATACAAGTTAAAACTGAAAAGCATTAAGAAATGGTTCAATTGTTGAGACATACTACAAGCCGGAAAGCCATATCTTGTAGCACAATTTATTTGGAAAGATTATACTAGGGCATACATGAGTTTGGCCAAAAAAAAATCTAGACCCTAAACATGTGATTCTAATACTTGCAACTAAATCAATCAATGATGCATAGGCTAGAATGATTTTGCAAACAAGAATTTCAACAAATTAATTTTTCAGAAGAATTTATCAAAACTCCATTAAGATTAAAACAAATCCAACCAAAGAATTCACAAGATTGTAGTTAAATTAATTGAGAAACCTTCAAGAAATTAAACATAGGACTCTTGCTCAAAGAAACTAGATAGAGATTACCTTTCAATTCATAAACAAATCTGAGATATACATATGTTCCATTGACTACAACCCAAAATAAAAAGCAAAACTAACTTAAAGATACCGAAAATTGAAGGAAATGGACGAAGGAACGAATTTTACTTTGGCCTCCTAAATTTGACATATTTTGACCTAAAGATGAAGGGGAGTATTTATAGGAAAGATCGCAGCGTTGCAATGCTAAAAACAGCGTTGCAACGCTCACTTGTGTGTGCGCTAACCGTGTTCGTCCATCAAAGTTCACAGCGTCGCGAAGCTGTAAAGCAACGTTGCAACGTTGTGATTGTGCAGTGGCAGTTTTATAATTTTCACTATTTTGAAGGCTGACTGCTCAAATCACCTCCAAATTATTTCAAATTAGTCCCGTTTGTCTTCGATTTCTTGGTTCTACCTCCACGGTGCGTGATACTACTAAATAAGACAATAAACACATAAAATCTATTAATGAGCCTAAATTAAGCTAAGAATAATAGCTCTTTTTGAGAGCTAACAATATCAGTCCAATCCTAGTTATGAACACGTTTTATTTTTTGTTTTTTTTTTACCATCTAAAGCTTTCATTTACAAGAAACAAAATTGATAAAAATAATATATATTTATTTTTAACATTATTCAAACTTTTTACTATCGAATTTTCACATCATTTCACCTTAAAATTGAATTGATGGGAGTGTTGCTTCTTTTACCGTCCAAAGTTTTCATTTCTAAGAAAGAGACTAAGTAAAAAATAAAATAAAATTTGATATTATTTTGTAATTATTTTTCTTTTAAATTTATGCTCTTGCATTGACATTTACTCATATATTTATACTATAACTCTAAATATTGTTTTATTTTATAAAAACGATGATTAAAAATAGTTAAATATAGTCTAATTAGGTCACATCAAAGTTTCATTAACTAATTATAACCGTTTTTATAAATTTCCATAAAGTTTGCCCAAATTTTCATTCAATTTCCATAAATCTTGTCCAAATTTTCATCAATATCAATATTTTTATAAAATTGAGATCTCGATATTTTCACAGATATTGATATTTTTAATCTTGATTATACCATTTTTTTTTTTTGGGAAAAATGAATTTGGAATAATTTTACCATAAATAAATGGCGCATCAATGCATGGAGAGAGACACCAGTCAGACGGTTTCACTCTGTGGTTCCACTCACTGGCACTTCAATGGCCGCTTCAATGGCCGCTTCGACGCTCGAAGTTGCCGTCTTTATCGACACTAATTTCGGCACCCGCCTGGCAGTTTCCGTTCCGCCGGACATAGCCGCCGTAGCTTTAAAGAGTGAGCCAAAATACTATTGAAAAATAACTCTCTTCACTTTTCCTTTTCTTTTACTCCGATTAGAAATGGCTATGTGGCCGTTTTTCTTTCTCTCTTTGATTGGAGAAAAACCCCATTTCAGAAGAACAGTGAATCTATTTGATGATTTTGACTATTTATCTTTCTGGGTTTTAAAAGAGCTCCACCAAATCCTTTTAGGTTTCACTTTATGCTTTGTTCAGATTCTGGATTCTTCACCATTTTTCTGCAATGATGAGATTCTGCTGCTCACTTTCTAATTAAAGTTGCATTTTGTCTGTTCATTATGAATACATATGATAGTTTAAGGCATTGCTGAAAGAAGTTTAAAGAATTGAGTAATATTAATTGATTCCCTGATACAATCCCCCCTCTTATGAGATATTTCAAGGGCACATTTGGACCTGATGTCTCTTTGTCTCTGTGTTTGAAGATGTGATTTATAAGGGGTCATTTCGTAATGTTCCTGTTTTTCGTTTCTTGTTTCTTGTCTTTGTTCTCAATTTTTGAGAAGCAGACACATTACCAAATGGCCCTATAGGTCTTGGCTAGGTTCAATGTCTGATGCTCGTGTCCCTGTTTCTAAAAATTCTATTGGTCATTCTTCATCTCTTCATTTCCTAAGCTTTCCTTTTATATTTTCCTAGTTTATTTGTTCGGGCTTCTCCATGAAAGTTGGTTTCTCTTGGAAAAAGAAAGGCTAATTCTGAGATACGGCTCATGGTCTCAATAAGTTTGAATGTTTATGACATTTGGAGTTGTGAAGATTGGGTTCGTAGCTATATATATTTTGAAATTGTACAAAGGAAGAAGTTGCAAAAGTCAGGATTAGTGTACTATGTGTTCATGTTGTTTGTATGCCCTGTGAAAGTTAGTATGTAGTTTGAACGGTACGTTTCCTGAACTTTTGGTTGTTTAACATGATCTTGTGTAGCTAGTGGAATTAAGAATTAACAAACCTGTAGTGTGAGATAAGCAATCCATCTACCAAACATAAGTTCGGCTTCTGAAGTTTAAATTACATAAGCTTAACCTGTAAGTCAAATTTCATCTCAATGATTGAGAATATTTAGGAGTGATTTTGAATGGTTAGGACATGTTTGGGAGTGATTTTGAAATTGTTAAAATTATTTTTTTTAGGTTCAAAATCACTTTGAAACATATCTTTGAACCTACACTTCTATTCCTTTGGGGTTTGATTTCGATGACTTTTTATAATTGTTCTTCGAGTAACATTTTATTTAGTTGATCCCCTTTTTTGTAGTAGGGTTTTGGTGGGTTTTACGTTTTGTATGCCCTTGTATTCATTCATTTTTCTTTTATCAATGAAAGTACTTGTTTCTATCAGAAGAAAAAAGGAAGAAAACAAGACCCTATAATTACTGTCTAAATGTTTGTTTGTCATGTTTAAAATCACTGCGAGCATGTGCATTTAATCATTCAAGATCAATTTTGGTGGTATGCAAATTACATGTAGAATTGTAGAATCAAACGTTAAAATGACTTGAGTGATCTTGAATATAACAAAAGTGAATATATATAGCAATTTTAAAATCGCTTGTTCTTAGCATTGTTTCTGCCCTTGGACTCTCGAACTTTTAAGTCGAGGGTGAAAAGTCATGCCATGTCATGTGGGCTTATGCCACCGTTGTTTGCATAATGTCTATAATTTGTAGTGTCTTTATTGTTTAGCCTGCTGATTGCAAACTTTTTCCAGGGGAAGTTGAGAGAGTACACTTTATTTGTTTCCCAAATATAGGAGAGATCAAGGTGGATGGATTCATGGTGTGTTTGTAGATGGTTTTTGTTTGTTCTCATGGTCACCATCAGATTTAAGACCATTGTTCTAATTTGTGCCATTTCTATTTCATTAGGTGAAGCAAAACTTGAACTTCTACCATTTGCCTGACACGTTGCTCACGAAACTCACTTCCCGTCTGGAAGTGATGCAATTTCTTCATGTCAAAGCACGGTCTTTGAATGAGTTTGTCGAGCCTTGTTTACCCGAAATTGCCGATTGTTTCCCCAACCTAAATTATGTCACTTACCCTATGGAAAGACGAGGCAACTTGAGAACTGCCTGCAAGAGTAAAATCAGAATCAATGGCAAGAAACCGACAAGAAAAAAGTTGAAAAGGAAGAATTGCTTAGCAAGACTAGGTTTCAGAGGCATCTTAGCTTGGAATACGAGGAGAAAGAGGAAAATAACTAACAAAAATCAGCTTCTGGAGCACATGGAAAAGAACTCTGATGTGGAGGGTCCGACAAAAGATGCAGAGAATCCCTATGGCTCGATTGATACATCGTTGTACCATTGTGTGCCAAATGATGAAGTGAGGATCACAAAACAAAGGTTGGCAAGCTCATCATTGTCAGAGGCAGCCACAGCCAGTGAGTTATCATCTGAAGTCATGTCTGTTTCAAGTATCATAAAAAGATATTTTCCAAGCTATGACGAAGTGAGCAGTGTTTCAAATCAATCGAGCTACGACATTACTCAAAGTCAGCCAGAAGAGTATTTGAAGATGAAGAATATGGCAAGAGGCCCAAGCTTGTTGCCTTTGAAATTGCCATTTAAAGCATGTTCTCAAAAGCCTGAGAGATCTAAGCTTGGTAATAGGCTGGTGATGGCTTCATATAATCTTGGGATTTCTCCCATCAGGGGAAGACCAGAAATTTCACTGTGCAATGCTAAAGGTAAAAAGTTTCAAGAACTGATGACTTTAGCTAAAAGCTCTTGTTTTGAGATAAGTGATAGTGAAGATTGAACTTAACTATGAGATTACTTTTGTTTCCACAAGTATATAGCAATCTTTGGATGAATGTCTAGGGTTTTGCCTGTCTGATTCTGGATTGATGAAGCTTCTTTTGTTTTTAACTTCTCGTAGCCTTTGGCTTAATGTGTGGTCTCCATTGGAGTGGAATGTGAATGAAAAAGCACATACAAATTGTGCCTCCCACTCTAATCACGTCAGAAGTCTATACTATATTAAAAGGGGTCATAAGAGAGAATTTTTACCTTTGGCCACGGTTCCCTATCAATTCCATGTCTTTCTCCCTTGACGAGCTCACTTCTCTTACAACATTCTTCCAGTTGGGGCCATAACGAGCGTCGACCATTTACTATTTCGTCGAAGCTCGATCTCTCTCTCAATTTTGCCTTCGCATCCCTCTGTGATTGTTACGATGACGTTTGACTACTTTTTTGATGAATAGTTTCTTCTTTAAAAAGTTGATGAATTCCTCATGTGGGTTCAACTTCCTGATGATCACAATAGCTCCAAAATTCATGGATCTGTTTGGTAGATAATCGGAAAACAGAAATTTGAAAACAATGAATTCAATGAAAACATAATTATAGAACATGAATTTGGTAGCAGATTCAGAAATAGGATTCTATTTAAATAATTATTTAAAACGTATTTGATACTATATTTATAAATCATAAAACTAGTTGGAATTACTCACTAAATATTAGTTGACAATAAACTAGTATTAATTTATTTATGTACATGTTTTATATTTTAAAAAATTGTAAAACTATTATTTTATAGTATTATATAATTTATAATACATGGTTCAATTTTTAGAAATGAATTGAGTTTATAACCTGACATATTTTGTACTCGTAAATGTATGGATCACGTATCCCAAATGTCCAAAAGCCTTTCAAAATTCAAATATTTTCAATACAAGAAATCAATCGAAATTTTCTAAAACAAACACAAGTTAAAAAGAAGGGAATTTGCAATTTGTGGCAATTTAGGATTACAATATTGCACCTATGTCATTCGTTCTATTATATTTTCTAGATATGACATTGTTTAAATACTGTATTTGATTTCTTGGACCCGTTTAGTAACTATTTTATTTTCTATTTTTGGTTTTTGAAAATTAAGTCTATTTCTACCTCACTTCCTAATTACAGATTTAGTTAGAGATCTGTTGAATTTCAACCATTTTTTCTTCTCCTCGTATGTAATAGTGGTAGATAAAGAAAGTCTTTCTTGTTATCTTTTTGGAGCTTAAATATATATTTTTTTTCTTCTTGGATATTTTTGGGGAGAATTTCCCATTCGAGGATCGTTAAAATGGATGGAAAATAAAACAAAAATGGGTGAAGAATTTTTCTTTAATCTTTTTAAATTTGACAAGTTTGACAAATCAATCCTATAAATTCCAAGTATGGCATCGGTGTTATGAAGTAAAGCAGACATGTTTTATTTTATAAGTACGATATTCCAAATACATCAAAAGTATATCAAATTTAAGACATGAGTGTATCAGACATATATCAATAAGTGGTTGAAGCAACATATGAGTGTATATATCTAACCATAAGCTACATTCAATCAGTAGCTTGTTTTGAAGGTAAAATGTGTGTGTTTCATTTTACAAGCATGATATTCCAAATGTATCAACATTATATCAGACATAAGATATGAGTGTATCAAACATCAATCAATAAATATTTGAAGTAACACATGAGTGTAGAAACTATATATATAACAACAATCAATATTCCAAGTGTAAAAATAGTATATCTAACACAACATTCAATCAATAATTCATTTTAATTTAAAGCATGCATGTTTCATTTTATAAGTATGATATTCCAAAGTGTATTAGAAGTATATCAGACTTAAGACATGAGTGTATCGGACATCCATTAGTAAATATTTGAAGTAACACGTGAAGGTTTCAGCAGTATATCTAACAACAATCAATATTTTAAGTGTATCAACCGCATAACTTACAAAAATCAACATTAAATCAATAACTTATTTTGGAATATAAGTATGTGTGTTACATTCCAAGTGTATCAAGGGTATTGGGTGTATCAAGTGTATTAAGGGGTATTAAAAAGTATCAAATGTATATAAGTAGTGAGGAGATTAATGACATTTTACACCTTCTATATATGATTTAGGCTTCGTTTTTACCATTTTTAAAAATAATAAATATGTGGACTATGAACTTATAAGTGCTCATTAATGAATGTTCCCACAAATTAATTCGAAGATGCTTGACATGGAAGTGGAAGTCAATTGCTCTCCTTCTACGTGAATATTTATTTATGGTTCAACTTTGGATGAAGACTAAACTTCTATTGAGAGTGGAATACAAAGCATCTTCATAGAGGGCTACTTTTGTAGGGTAGATGCAGCCGCCTTCAAGCTTTTAAATTGATTTGTTATTGAGATTTATTTTTCTTAAAAAAAATGGAATCAAATATCTGTTTGGCATGAAATCAAAATTTAAAAGGATTTATTTTATTTATTATTATTTAGAAAAAATAAATAGAGCTCCTTGTTTGTTTGTTACCTTGGGACTATTTAGTGTGCTGAATTAAGATAGAATGTCGGAAGTTACACATATTTGTGGAGTTCATATGTTTGTGTTTGGGTGTAAAGTTATTTGGTAAAGTTATTTGGTCTAAGTTTGCATGTATGTGTTTGGGTATAGAGTTGAGTTCATATGTCTGGGATATCTGATGCAGTTTTTTTTTTAATTCTAAATAATATATTTTTACTATTTTTGTTTTGTAACTTTTTATTTAGTAATTCTACCCATCTTTATTTGAATAAAATATGGATTACAATTTTTTTCTTTTAATTGTGAATTTTTTTTTTCTTTTTTGGGCAATGAACAACAATTAACCTATTACATTTATTCTAGAAATATGGTTAAATAAAATAAAATTTTTCTTTTTTTCTTTCTTTCTTTTTTCTTTTTTGAGCAATGAACAACAATTAACCTATTACATTTATTGTAGAAATATGGTTAAATAAAATGAGAAACCAAAGATAAATAAAAACTTTTGATTCATAATATTTCTTCATGAATTTTGTTATCATCATCTTCTTTTTGTTCTTCCTGTTGTTGCTTTATATTTTTACTGTATAATGCTTTTTTTTTTTTAAATTAAATCTTATAGGATTGTATCAACAGCAGCGGAAGCACAAGGATCATCTAAGCACTCAAATTCACTAAATTTGGCATAATATAAAGCATGCTTTTGCAGAAAAATGAGTTTCAAGACATACCTCTTGTAGAACTTCTTCAAGGCTCCTTCTCCAGCTGCAATCTTCTCCATATCTTGTTGTAGATCACTTCAAGATCTTCCCCACTATTCTCTTGTTGCTCTAGATTGAGCTGTGGACTCAAAACAAGCTTGAATCAAGGGATGAAGGAGAAAAGTTCACTGCTGCAACCTTGTTAAAGAACCTTTCTTCAAACCAGTTTTTCTCTAAAAAACTCTATAGATTGCATGCCCGATTTTCACTTCATTATATTACAGATCAACATGCAAAGAGAAGAGTTGCATGAGTTATAGCTCATGCTTGGAAAAGACAAGGCCAAGATATTGCAATATGTGTGAGCTAGTTCAAAGATGGATAATGGAAAAATCCATTTTTCCATTTTGTGTTTTTATTTTCTAATTTTCCAATTTTATCTAAATATCAAAATTTGATCTTATAAAATCTATTTTGATTTTAAAAATGAAAAAACAATTAATTTCATAAATTAATTATTAAATAAAAATTAATTAATTTAATATTAAATATTAAATTAATTTTAACACATATCCATCTTTATATATTTAAATCATATTTAAATATATAAATTCTCCTATTCCGTTTAATTCTAAAATTAAACATATAATTATATCTCATATAATTACTAATTCCCTTAATTATAATTTGAACGTTTCAAATTAACTTATCACGCTATTCTAGAGCTAGTCCGTCACGAGCTAGTAGGAGGACCTCGCGGACCTACAGATCATGGGTTCCAACGATCCGAGATTAATGAGCTAAACTTATTAGACCAAATTAATCCCCATTCATTAACTAATGGGTCATTCCACTAAAACTCATAGTTGCACTCCTCTCACTGTAGATATATTATGTCCACATGATTTAACCATAATCAGCAGGTCGAACCTTCATAGGTTGTTCGTAATAACGGCTGGGTCAAATATCTGTTTTACCCTCAAGATTACGTCTTATTCCTCAAGTCCATCCTCTAATGAACAACTGTTTTATGATCCAATCACCAAACTAACTCTCTCAGTCCAGTGAGAGGGTGGGGCCCCTTGGTCAAGACCTAGATTCAGTATTTGAAAGAACAACCTTTCTTCTATCCCTTAATCGGGTAGGCGTGAACTTCATCTTGCACCCTATGTCCCCAGCTATCTATCCAGTTTTACCCTGAAATGGGAGTCTTATTGAGTCAGCGTTGTTGAGCTAACCCTCAATTATGAAAATCTGAGGGCAATCTCGAATAAACACGAGTTTATAGTTAGCTCAGGATTAAGATCGAGTTACCTAGGTCATCTAGGTGAAATAGTCAGTCTTAAACAGTAGACAGTGTTATAAAGTAAGTGTGACTTATTTCTTGGTTCTGATCTTATGCAAACTCATTGCATAGAACACCCTCACTCCTCATGTCATAACATGTACGAATTAGGATCACATTGTATGTAGCAATTTACAACTCTTTGTAACAACTACAGAGTAGGCCGCATCCAATGGTGTTACCAGAATAAGGTACCCAACCTCATTCATGTACCATAAATCATTTTGACTATTTACTCGAACCCGATCCATTCTTATATCTCCACATAAAGTTCAAGTACTCATAAAATAGTCATGGGTCTTAGTTTATTGGATTTAGCTTTCATACAATTTATGAGATCAATAACAAGTATATTGATAATAGAAAATGTTTATTATTTTACAAACTGCGAGTTTTTAGAACAAAACTCTATTTTTCACTAATCCTTGGAAAATATTCTAGGAAAAAAAATGTTAATTTTATGTTTTTTTTATGTACATAGTTTTCAACTACATACTTACTTTTCGTCTAAATATTCTTAACACTCATTTGATATGTGAATTCAATCAAATAAAAATATTTTTTTACAATTTTTTACGTATAAATATTGCACTTAGTGAAAACAAAATAATACTTTTTATATAATCAACAATCCTATAACATACTTTAACCATCATCAGTCTTATAATAGTTAAAAGTGCTTGTCGAAGTTAATTATCGAAGACGCTTTCACTGGAGTTTGTAGTTGAAGGTGGTTGTTGAAGCCTAAAGTTAGTCGCATGAAGGTGGTATTGGAGTTGGTTGTTGAAGTTTGTCATCAGAGGTAGTTTTCAAATTTCGGAGTTGGTCGGACGAAGGTGGTCGTCGAAGTTGATCATCAAAGATGATTTTTGCTGGAGATTGTAGTCGGAGGTGGTTGTCGAAGCCCGAATGTTATTCGCATGAAGGTAGTATTAGAGTTAGTTGTCAGAGTTTGTCGTCGAAGGTGGTTGTTGAAGTCTCGAGTTGGTCATCGAAGTTGCTCGCTCAAAGGTGGTCATTGAAGGTGTTTTTCATCAGAGTTTAGAGTCAGAGGTGGTTGTCGGAACCTAAGAAGGTGGTTGTTGAAGTTGGTCATTGGAGTTTATTGTCGGAGCCTGAAATTGATCATTAGAGTTGGTAGTGCAAAGGTGGTCGTCGGATTTGAGTCACTAGAGGTGGTTGCTGGAGCTCAGAATTGATTGTCGGAGTTGGTCGCGCGAAGTTGTTGAAGCTCGAAGTTGGTCATCGGAACTTTCATTGGAGGTGATTTTCGGAGCCCAGAGTTGGTCACCGAAGTTGTCATCGGAGGTGGTTGTCGGTGCTCGAAGTTAGTTTTCGAAGTGTGACAGTAGTCGATGGGTGAAGCCATTGAAAACATTGGAAGAAAGGAAAGTTGGGGTGAGTTGGGGTGAGTTGATAAAATATACCAACTCAACTCCCAATATTTAACGGACATATTATACCAACTCAACTCAATTCATGTTAGTGAGCCAAACACTCTTTTATATTGGCCAAAGTTTGACCTTCCTACTCAAATATGTTTTGTAATGACATAAACAGAACACAAAGACAAATTGTTCCAATAATCAAGATCCTATTTATTAAATACTTATTTAATTTCTTTTTTTTAGAAACGAAGGTATATAATTTTTATGAAATATATGTTTTCTTTTTGTCTCAACCCACTAGATTTTAAGAATCACCAAAGAGTCACCCCATGAGGTAATAACAAAGGCCCTTATGTCACTTTCGCATCAAATTTATTTCACAAATTTTATTCCAATTACATCATATCAATTTTAATTAAATCCACCCATCTATTTTATATATTTTTTCTTTATTTTTTTACTTTTGAATTTTATGTTAACTATTAAAAATTTAAATTATTTTTAATTCAAAAATAATATTCTCCCCTTTACAAATAATGTCTCAAAGATTTTAAACCATATCCATTGTATATTGCTCATGTCAAATTTTGGCAGGAAAATGTGTCTGACCCCACGTAACAACAACTATAAATTTCTAATTTGGAGGAGAGGAATTGCAAAAGTAAGAAAAATGATCTCTGATGCCTAAGTTAATAAGAGAACTATAAAATAAAGAAGTAAAAAACCTTCGCCAACTTTTGAATTGGCGTTAAAAGTTCTTAGTTACCTTATATAGAGCCATAAGGATGTATTTATAGAAATAATGAGACAGAGTTTACCTTTTTCTCTTATAATAAGAATGATATGAATTTTTCCTAATCCTAATAAGTTGTGATTAGATATAATTAGATAAATCCACTTTATCTATTATTTCTCTTTTCTTATCTTATTAGGGTTTTACATTGGGTAAAATGTGCAAGCCTTACTCGGGTTCGAGGTCGACCGACCCAATATTCTACCTAGATAAGCTCATATTTCATCTCTTAAGACCTAATCATCTTGAGCCTTCTGCTATTGGACCAATCTTGGAGGCTTAACCTCAATTGGACCAAGATCGACCAGGCCCAATTCGTCCACTGACTTATCTTTTTGAACTTCTTTTGTTCCTTCTGGACTCTATTATTCTTGATTCTAGAATCCAACCGTAACATATATTAACAAGAAATAAATAGTTTTGAGCATTGTTTTTAATTATTACATTTCATATCAAATATTTATTCATTAGAATTAATGAATATTCAATCAAAATTTAAATTTTATCGTAAATATTCATGTAATAAAAAAAATTTAAGCTACGTGTTTTTCAACTAGTATTTAAAAAATATTTTAGAAGAAGAGTTTGTCAAATTAGAATTAGACCATTAAATATCATACACAAAAATAGTTGTAGCTTAAGATGCACCTAAATATTATAGGTATGAAATCCGTTCCATCGATAAGATGTTGAATGGATGGGTTGGGTTTTAGCTTAATTTGGAACTGAAACTAGTATGTTGGTTTAAGGAGGAGCAAGACCAATGCTGGTTATGGAAAAGAAATAACTAACCAACCACCAAATTGGCTGACATTGAACGAGTGTGTTTGCCGTATCTTCTTCTTTAAATACTCTTTTTAAAAAATAATTTTATATCTAATCTTTTATTTTATTAATCACAATATGTTTTTTTTCATACTAAATATTTTAAATTTTTTTGTTTAATCACACTTTACAATTACTTTTTGATAATCTATCTCTATCTCAAAGTAGTTTCTAAATTAATCTTTTTCTAATAAGCAATATGTGCGTTTTGATTTTTTCCATCTACTTGTAGTCACTCCAATCGCACGGTAGAAAAGATTCAAAAATATTTATTTATAGAAAAAAAAAAGTTTCCCAAGATGCAGAAACCAAATAGTTAGGCCTAAATTTTCCAAATGTGAAAAATGGGATAACAAGAGTAATGACGGTTTGGATAAAAGTTCTGTTGGGTTTTAATCATACAACTCGCAGTTTGTAAAGTTAAACATATTCTATTATCAATAAAGTTATTATTGAATCTATAAATTGCATACATAAAGTCTAAATCTAATAAACTAACATCTATAGCTATTACATGAATACTTGAACTTTATGTAAAGACATAAAGATGGATCAAGTTTGAGTAAATAGCGAAAATAGTCTATAGTATATGAATAAGGTTGAGTGTCTTATTCTGGTAACACTATTAGAAGCGGCCTACTCTATAGAGATTACAAGTTGTTGTAAAGGTACTACAAATGAAGTGATTCTGATTCGTTCATGTATTGACATGAGGAGTAGGGACATCCTATTGCAATGAGTTTGCATGAGATTGGACCAAGAAATAAGTCACATTTACTTTATAACGCTATTTACTATTTAAGACTGACTATTTCTCTTAGATAATCTAGGTAACTCGATCTTAATCCTGAGCTAACTATGATCTCCTGTTTATTCAGGATTATTCTTAGATTTATATGGGTGAGGGTTGGCTCAATAATAGCGCCAGCTCAATAAGCCTCCCATTTTAGGAGTAAGATCGGGTAGATAGCTGGGACATAGGATGCAAGATGGAATTCATGTCTACCCAATTTAGAGATAGGAGAAAGGTTGTTCTCTTGAGTACTAAATCCAGGACTTGAACAAGGAGTCCCACCCTCTCACTGGCCCGAGAGGGATTCAGTTTAGTAATTGGATCATAAACCAATTGTTCATTAGAGGATTAGTGAGAACTTAAAGAACAAGACGTAATATCGAGGGACAGCACATTCACCCAGTCGGTATTACGAATAACCTATGAAGGGCCAACTTACTGGTTATGGTTAAATCATGTGGATACAAATATATCTATAATGAGGAGAGCGCAACTATCGAGCTATAGTGGTGTGACTCGATAGTTAATGAATACATAATTTGGTCTAAAGAGTTTAGCCAATTAATCTTAATCGTTGGAGCTCATGATCTGTAGGTCCATAAGGTTCCTCTACTAGCTGGTAAAACATGAACACCTTGAATTATTAAATTGAGTGAGTTTGGAACGATATCAATTTGAAAATGTTCAAATTGAAATTTGGGTTTTGAGTTTGAATTAGTTCAAATTCAAATTAGAGTTTGCATAATTATATTTGATATAATTAAAGTTTAATTTGTTGAAAATTAAATGAAATTAGAGAGTTTATGATATTTACATATTGATTTAAATATCAATTACATGAATAAGATTCATGTTTTAAAATTAAGTGTGTGATTAATTTGATATTTGATATTAAAGTGATGAATTAATTAAATATGTTTGATTAATTAAATCAAAATTAATTTTCCAAATTTTATTTCAATTTGAGAAGTTGGAATTAAGTTTTTTTATTTTAAAATTAATTCTGAATTAATTAAATAAAATTAGAAAAATTAGAAAATAGAAAACTTGGAGAAAGTGGGTTTATTCCATCTTTCTCTAGCATGAGGTGTTTCTCATGCTTAATTCCACCAAAATTCTCACTAATTCTTCAACTAGCTGCTGGCTTGTATCTAATGGGGGTGCCAGCATATTGAAGGGTAACAGAACTCTCTAAAATTGAGGAAGAAGATGGATATCTAGGGCTAGAAGATGAATTTCTGGTTTATCATCTTCTTCCCTCTTCAAACCCACAAAAGGACTCACCAAATTCACTCAAATCTGAATTCCACTACTCAAATTCAAGGCTGAGAATAGTAGAGAAGACCTCTTGGTAGTTCATGAACTAATTTGGAGCTGAATTGGAGTAAAGAGCAGCTTGGATTTGAAGATTTCATCATAAGAGGTATGTAACTTGAAACCCAATTGAATATATCTTTAGAACTCAAATTAAATATAATTAAAGTGCTTATTGATTATGTTTGCTTCAGCTGCATGATAATGTATCCTTTCAATTGGTATCAGAGCATGATTTAAGCACTCAATTAATGTTAATTTGAGTTTTGGTGGGTGAATTTCAGAAAATACATGTTTGGACTGATATGGCTAGTTTTTCCAATTTTGGCATTAGATTCCTCTTTGATTTTCAAGTTAAATTTGTAAATGGCTCTTTTTAATGAGCTTATATATGTGCTCTAGAGTATGTAATTTATATGGAGTCCTTAGAGTCTATTTTAAGCTGTAATTTGAAGATTGAAGCAAGCGAGGTCGTGAAAAAGCTGCTGGAGGAGTGCCCACTACCCAGGCAGCGCTGCAATGCTGCGTGCAAGCATTGCAACGCTGTTCTTGGTGAAGACCGCAGTGTTGCAACGCTGGGATGAGCGTTGCAGCGCTGTTCATCCCAGCTGTGCAACACACGGTTTGGTCCATTTCGTGCGGGAAAGGCCTAATCTGGTCCAGTTCAACTTCTTTTGGTCCAGTTCAACCCATTTTGATGCTTTGGAGGTCTAGTTCGAGTGATTCTGGCAGTTATACACCAAATTGAAGTTGTTTTGGACCTATTTTTATAATAATTTATTTACTAAGCTTACTTAGGATGCTAAAGTTGAACAATATAAGTGTTTATTTAAATAATTATGCATGTGATGTATGTTGTATTTAAATTTAAACATGTTGTGTGTTGAGAATGTCCTAGAACTTGCAGTTCGTAAATTTTGTGTTAAACATTCTATTTATCAATAAAATATTATTGAGTATCTTATTCAATAAAGTTGTTGATTTTGCATTCTATTATGAAAATCTAATAAACATATCTATGGCTATAGTATGGATACTTTAACTTTATGTGGTGACATAAACAGGATCAAGTTAATAGTATATAGCCTAAATGGTTTATAAGTATATGGATGAAATTGGGTTTTTCATTCTGGTAACACTATTGGATGCGGCCCATTTTGTATAGGCAATATAGATGACGTGATCCACATATCATTCATGTAGAGACATGTGAGTGGAGGCATCCTATGCAATGAATTTGCATATAGACTAGACCACGAAATAGTCACTTTCCTTTATAACGACCGTTTATTGTTAAAACTGATTATTTCATACTTAAGTAACTTAGGATAACTCGATCTTAATCCTAAGCTAGCTATGAGCTCCTGTTTATTCAGGATTATCCTTTGATCTGCATAGGTGAGAGTGGTCCAACAACACTGCTCAATAAGCCTTCCATTTTAGGGATAAAACCGGATGGATAGCTGGGGACATAGCCTAGCAAGATGGAATTCACTCCTACCCATTTTAGGGTTAGCAGATAGGATGTTGTCTTAAGTATTGATTCCAGGTTTTGAACAATCGGGGCCCCGCCTTCTCATGATAGAAAAGAACATGATTCATAAGTAGTATTATGAATCAAATTGTTCATTAGAGGGTCAGTGGGAACTTAAGAAACAAGATGTATTTACAGGGGTAAAACGGTAATTTTGATCCAGCTGTAATTACGAACAACCTGTGAAGGATCGACTTACTGATTATGATTTATATAGACAGAAATATATCTATAGTGAGGAGAGTGCAACTATCGAGTTATAGTGGTGTGGCTTAATAGTTAACGAATAGTAATTAATTCGATTAAAGAGTTTTAACGAATTAATTATAGATCATTGGAGCTCATGATCTGTAGTTCCATTAGGTCCCTCTTCTAGCTCATTAAATTGGAATAACAAATTGAGTATCGATGTATGAAATTAGGATTATGAATTTGAAATGTTCAAAATCATTTTTAGGGTTTTCGATCGATTGTATATGATACAATTAAAAACGTTTAATTTAATTGAAATTAAACGAAATTGGAAAATAAATTAATATTTAAATTATGATTTAAATATAAAATTGATTCATTGGTGAATTTGATATTTTATTAATTTAATATTTAGATATTAAATTTGTTGGGGTTGATGCCCTAAAGTCTCGTGTCCTGTAGTTTGTAAACTGTTTATACGAACGCTTGCGTTGTATAATATATGATATTTTACTTCACATCTTGATTTTGCTCAGTTGTTTATTTTATTTGCTTTACCACAAACCAATAAACATAAAATCCCTGGTTATCTGTATGTAACTTAAGTAGGTATGTGGTGACATACAAGTGGATCATGTTTTGAGTGATAACCAAAATGGTCTGTAGTATATGGATATAGGAGGAAAACCTTATCTTGGTAATGCTACGAATGCGGCCCGCTTTGTGGAATGGTCACAAGTGTTGTGACTTGTCACAGATGGTCTGATCCTGATCATTCATATGGGGGACATGAGAGCGGGGGCGTCCTATACAAAGATTTTGTATAAGACCTGACCACGAAGTGTTAACGTCTCGTTATATAACACCGTTCATGGCAGAGACTTCATTTCACTAGGATGACCATAGATAACATGACCTCAATCCTGAGTGAGTTAGGAACTTCTTCCATTGAGGGCAGTCCTTTGATTTGTATGGGTGCGAATGCCCAGGTCGCCGATTCAAACTTACCATTTTGGGGATTCGTCTGATTTGAGAGCTGAGAACTCAGCTACACAAGATGGAATTCACTCCTTCCCTGAGGCAGGACAAGTAGATAGATAGCTCCCTTAAGGGCTGATTCCAGGGCTTGAACGATGGGGCGCCACACACCTTCTCTTGGCTTGAGAGGTGTTCACACATAGTTAGACTATGTTATATTGTTCATTAGAGGAATTAGTGGTACTTAAGGAGTGAAATGTAACTACAGGGGCAAAACGGTAAATTGGCCCAACTGTAGTTACAAACATCTGTGAATGATCATTGTACTCATGATTGATTATATCTGATGGACACAAAAATATATCTATGGTAAGAAGAGTTCAGCTGTTGGTCTTTAGTGGAATTCCTGACAATTAACGGATGGTGGATCTCGTGGCTAAAGAGCTTAGTCATTCACGTACCATTGGAGCTTCAAGCCACAGGTCCATTAGGTCCCCGGGGTAGCTTGGATAAAGTCGAGAATCAATGTTTGGGTCAGTTTGAAATGTTCAAATTGACAAGAGGGAGTTCGATTATATATGATATAATTGGACTAGTTAATTATATACGATATAATTGACTAAATGTATGAGATATATTATTTTAGAGGAAATTAGGTATAAATATGATTTACATCAAGTGGAAGAGAAATTACTATAGTAGATATGTGATATCAAACTATAGGCTAAGAATATAATATGATTATATTCATTAATTATTAAGTTGGTTAATTATATGATAATTGGCCGAAAACATCTCCTCGGTAGTGCGTTAGTGGGAGCAGCTGCATTCGGTTATGGTAACCGAAGAATAAAAATAAAAATTTGTTTCATTTTGTAAAGAGATCGAAATTTCGCATCGGTGTGAAATCCTAAACGATCGCATTGTCGAGAGTTTATACGATAGAGTTTCATGGTGTAAAATGCGATGGTGGAATATGCGTTGTGCATGCAAGTTTTCTCAGTAAGACCCAAGTATAAATCCTACTGAGTTTCCTAGTAAGCCCAGGGTCGAACACAGGGATTAAGGAAAACAGTATGCGCTGGTAATTTTAGATCATTTTGCGGTAACGAATAAAGTAATGTGTTGGTTGGTTGGTTGTTTAAAATCTATGCGGCGGATTTGAGAAAATTGTTAATAATATGAAAGATGTTATGAGTATGCGGGGGAACGGATTGAGAAGGGATTTAGCTAACACTTCCTAGGAATGCGTTCATGTTATGCGATCATGCTATACACATACAACAACAAGTCATCTCTCAATGTAAATGCTATGGCTTCTAGTTTTAGAACGCATGCGATGTATACGATGGTGTCTATAGGACCTACATTTAAGCCTCTATTCTTGTCTATGCGATGACGAATGACACACACATACACAAGGAGACCACATACTATCATAACCTATCTCTAGGATACATGCGATGCATGTTGGCAAACAGAGCTTATCTCTAAGTCTCTATCTCTTGCTTATGTAGATTCAATCTTGCTCTCTCGAGTCTAGATTCTAACCTAGCTCTCTCAAGTCTTAGGTTCTTTCTTTAGACTCTCTTTCGAGTAGCTCTAAAGGGTGATGGGCGCAATATAAGACAAGATGATCGCATGCAATGAAGATCCTAGGTCATGTTAGCTAAGTATTTCTCAACCCATTCGATAGCTTTAGCTACTCATGCGTATTTTAAAGAGAGTGAACAGGTGTAGAAATGCAAGTTCCATTCTATATATATGTAATTGAAGTACAGAATGACAATGTGAAATAAGAATAAAGAGCCTGGTAGCAATTTCTTGCTTCCCAAGGCTTTTACACTGTTCTTCTCTGCTCTGCTCAAAAGATATTCTTGCTCTCGCAAGAGTCGACCATCTCTCTATTTTTCCACTCTCCCTGGCACTCTCTCGAGCTGACCAAGATGATCTTCCGGCGTCTTTTCCCTTCTTTCGCTTCCGCCTTCTAAGTATATGAAAACTAAGAACAAGGCTAACTATCGTCTATATGGTGAACTCTCTAAATTCGACGAACTCCTTAAACGAAGGTGGCCTTCGGTATTTATAAAGATTCAGGGTGAAGAACTTTTTCTCTCGAATGATTACACTGATGGGATGTCATTAATTATTTGTCTGATGCGTCGAATAGTTTTCACCGAAAAGTTGAGTGTACTTACTACAGTATGTCATTAATGGCTTGTCAACTTAATTCGGAATCGATAGTCATCAGCTTTCTGTCCCATCGTGATTTATTAAGCTTTCACCCAGATGCGCCGACTCTATGCGGCCACCTTCTTGAGCAGATTTTCACGAATGCAAACGATCGCATAGCCTTGCAGTCATAATCTCTTATGCGCTCGGACGCTAATTTTCCTTTGATCACAATTTCGCCTTGCGTCAATGTATTTTCGTGCATAAAATATATAAGTTAGTTGTTTTAATGCGATGGACGCATGTGATCGCAATGTTGCAAACTTAATGCTTTTGGACGCAATATTATATATTTTTACCGTAGCAATCCTGCATTGTTTTATATCTTTGCACTGTCATAACGTGCACTTTTGCCCGTTATCACACCCACAAATTTAAAACAATGCTTGTCCTCAAGCATAGACTAAAGATATTCTTTAGAAAGTCGACTGCCTTCTTCTTTCCTAGATTTCTCAATGTTGCTTTATTCAAATTCTATGCACCAAAATCTCCTTAATTCTTATCCAGGTCTCTTCTTAAAATATTTCTAAAATTTAGGGACCGTAAGTTTAACCTTCAAAAAGACTTTACTTGTTTCCAGGGCATCGCTTGATTTACTTCATAAAAACTTTTTCAAATGAGGTATTTCCAAATGATTTTTTTCCTTGCGTATTATAGACATATTTTTTTTATGACCTTGCACTGATCCAACTGTCTAGCCTTCGTTTTGGTTTGCCCTCACGTGTGTCATGCGGACATCCAGCTACGAGCAAGGTGCTCTTCCTCAGTCAAAACTCATGTCCATTTGGCAGCG
Organism: Benincasa hispida; assembly: GCF_027475165.1. Classification (NCBI taxonomy): domain Eukaryota; kingdom Viridiplantae; phylum Streptophyta; class Magnoliopsida; order Cucurbitales; family Cucurbitaceae; genus Benincasa; species Benincasa hispida. The sequence continues at coordinate 51,287,626 of NC_143486.1, forward strand.
GAGTTGCGTCATTTATTTATGCGTTGATCACGATTCCTACCTTCATTTTGGCTTGCCCCCATGTGTGTCATGCAGACATCCAACTACGAGTAGGATCCGATCGCAACGTTATGCTACTTTTTTTTTCGTAATGCCTAAAAATAGCAAGGTTGAAAAAGAATACCATACCCCCAAATTTAAACTCAGCAATGTCCTCATTGCTGAAAGATTCAAAGAAGTCATGCGATGCTCTTAGAAAGTTTCGTAAAAAGTCAGTTTGAAAGAAAGCTGGCAGACCACTAACTTCTAAAAATATTTCATGAGATGACTGTCCTAAAATTAAGTTGACTCTAGTATACACGAAATAATAGAAACATCCGTTTCATCATTGAAATCATAATTGGAAAAGAGAAATAATGCGGTGACTTACTAAATTAATCAATGTTAAATGATTGCGCCGACTAAAGAGGATGCGATGATAAAATTATCAAAGTTAAAATGATATGCGATAGAGCAAAATTTGGAATAAAAAAAGTCAAGGAAAGATATAATCCCCAAATTTGCTCTGTCGCCCGCATTGTGTGTGATAGCATTCTTCTTTGCGGTGAATTGCTTTTCTTCGATTGCGGTGGTGGAATAAAGTAGTTGTATCTTTCGTGCAGCTCCTCCATAATCGTTCACCTCGATCGTTGCAAAGAAAACATCAAGTAGGTCAAATAACAGATAGAGTTCAACATTTGAGGAAAGTCTTCAACTAGTATGAGAACTCTTTCCCTTGTATTTTTATTGTTCGAAGCATGCCGTTAATTAGTGTTATTTTGCATAACTGTCTATTTGAATGTATATGTTATATTCGGTCACGATGAAATCGAAAAAATCCGAATGCGCTCATGGAAGCTCTTCGTTAAGAGTTCCTTCAAAATTAATATTATTTTAATTTAAAAAGTTTAATTAAAATTAGTTTTATTTAAATTAATTATCTTGAATTAATTTTATAAAACTAATTTAAATAATTAAATAAATTTGTTTTTAAAATCATATTAAGTTAATGGGTTTTTCCAAAAAATTGGAAAAACCCAACTAACTACATTTGATGGAATACTACCAAAATTCAATTGAATTTGTGATGATCTTCAAGGAAGAGCTGCCTTCCATGCAACCCTGTATATTTGCATGAATTCTACCTATATATAGAAGCTCCATGGATGAAGATCATTAAGCATTCTGAGTTTTACTTGCTGAAGTAAAAACTTGAAAACCCTACACATCCCTCACTTGTTCCTCACCAATTTAACTCGATTTAAGTGTTTCCACCACACCTTCTAGTTTGAGCTTAGTAGAGAAGATCTCGATGGTAGTCCTTTTGAAGTTTCAAGCTCTATCTTGATGGATTTTAGCTGAATTTGTGAAGGAAATCTTCAAAGGTAATATGTGTTTCAAACCCTCTTCTGAATATCATATGAACAACACGCTTAAAACTCAAATTAAATGTAGTTTAAGTGCTTATTGATTATGAAGTCTTCTCTTGCATGATATTTCATTCCTTCATTGTGCATATAGTATGCCATTTAGATTTAAAATCCTACTATAGGAAGCATGTTACATGCATTGAGTATATGTTATAAATTGTTATAATGTATAGAATGCATGTTTAGAGTTTCTATGTTTAATATAATTGTTATATTACATTGAATGCCTTTGATGCATGTTGTGGATGTCAAGAGCATGTCTAAAGTTTTATAAGTTATTATAAAATTGAATTAGACATTAAAATCCATAACAAAGATAAATTGCATGCTCATGTAGGTTAAACACTTGTTTTAATAAAGTTAAAATAGGTCGCTATCTTATAAATCACGGTTACAAATTCAACTAGTAGATAATCCTATCTAAGGCTGGGGGTTTTTAAGTTGATGATCTATAGAACACCTCCTAACTGGGGATTATGGCCGAATAATTGAGCGTTGCTAACCAGTTTTATAAGTGTACGTGAGCGCTGTGAGGTAATAAAATGGTTTATCACCTAGACATCGTAGGTTAAAATCCAATTATAAGCTTATACTTGGATAAACCACATAGATTTAGGGTTGTTTTAAATTAGCCAAAAAGAACCTAAGTATAATTTTACCCAAATTAATAGAACACTTCAGTGGGAGTTTAATAACTTATATGATAAAGTTATTAGAATACTTTAGTGGGAGACTATAACATATATGATACATCATTTTTAGCTTTCGCATCCTTAAGAGTTCACAATCAAGATTTAAGCGATACTTCGTGTCACCCTGGTAGTGACCTCCATTCGGAAAGTATTTGCATAAATCCAGATTCCAGTGAATAAGGGGAAGTCGTTCAAACATAAATGAAATATACTATACATAGATTTCAACTTCCACGTCCCCACATAGTTCACACCGTGACATTCATATGAAGTTTCGTGTCACCCTGGGAGTGACCTCCATTCGGAAAGTGTTTGTATGAGTCAATAACAAGGTGAATGGGGGAAGTAGTTCATAGTAAGTGGGTGAAGGATATGTGTCAACGTGTCCTGCGGTCTTTTCCGTTAGTTTGGACCATGAGATTCCTATGTTACGCCTACTGGTTTGCTTTAGGCGGCCCTTGCTAGTCGTTTAACGACGACTATCCCCTCGGAGGGTTGTAACATAGGATTCAGAACAACTCAAACTCCAGAAATGGATAGGATTTCTTAGGTCCATTCCTAACCTTGACTCTCCATTTCGGTAGCATAGTTTGGGCCGACCTCTGACATCTGAAAATGGAGGGTTACACTTACAAAATTACTAAAGTGTTAGTAATTTCTGATCAAACACGGTAACTAAATGACTATAAGAATAAGAGTTATTTTGGAGATAGTGTTTGGTCAAAATTATTTTACTTTAGTGAAGGAGTATCTGATTGCCCCTCGGTAGCACGTATTCTGACTCACTATAGTATCGTTGTAAATAAATAATGGTTATGGGTACATTATTACTTGTTTTGCTAAAACTTGGATTTAGTTGCAATTTGCTAATTAGAATTTGTTAAAATTTTCAACATGTCGAAATCTTCTAGAATACTAACTTCCAAATTATTTAACGGTAAAATTGAATCAATGTACAAATTACTAGTGGTTAATGGTTCTAAAAGGGTTTTAACAGAGGATTGTCCTCGATCTCCTAACTCATCTAAAGTTTTGAACTATTTAGATGAGAATGCAAAATTCTAAAAACAAGATGAATATGATTTACTTGTTATTGAAGCATGTTTAGTGAAAAACGATAAGACCTGGATAATTGATTCAGGTGCCGCTAATCATGTATGTACTTTCTCTCAAGAAACAAATTTCTGGAGACAGCTGACAGAAGGTGAAACAATCTTTAAGGTAGGGACCACGGAGGTTATTTCAGCTAAAGCAGTGGGAGATATGAAGTTATTTATAGGAGATAAATACATTTATCTTAAAAATATTTACTATATTCCTTCTATGAAAAGGAATCTAATATCTATCTCTTATTTTCTAGAACAAAATGATAAAGTTTCTTTAAAAAATGATGAAGTGTTCATCAATTCAAGAAATAACAAAATTTGTTCTGCAAAATTAGAAAATAACTTGTATATGTTAAAACCGACTGAGGCAAAGGCCGTTTTGAACATAGAGATGTTTAAAACTGTTGAAAGAAAATGAAAATTTCTCCAAATGCCTATCTTTGGCACTTGAGGCTGGGTCACATAAATCTCAATAAGATTGAGAGATTGGTAAAGAATGGTCAACTAAATAAGTTAGAAAACAATTCATTACCGCCATGTGAATCTTGTCTTGAGGGTAAAATGATTAAAAGATCTTTTTCTGAAAAATGTCTTAAAGCCAAAGAACCTTTAGAGCTCGTACATTCAGACCTTTGTGGTTCGATGAATGTTAGAGCTAGAGGAGGGTATGAATCTTTCATGAGCTTTGTTGATGACTATTCAAGGTGTTGACATATTTACCTAATGCACCAAAAGTCTAAAACCTTTGAAAAGTTCAAAGAATATAAGGCTGAGGTTGAAAATTAATTAGGTAAAAAGATTAAAACACTTCGATCCAATCGAGTGGTGAATATATGGACTTGGAATTCCATAACTATTTGATAGAACATGGAATCCAGTCTCAACTCACGACTCCTGGTACACCTTAGCAAAACGGTGTGGCAAAAAGGAGAAACAGAACCTTGTTAGACTTGGTTCGTTCTATGATGAATTATGCTCAGTTACCAAATTCTTTTTGGGGACACGTAGTTGAAACTGTAGTGTATATTTTGAACATGGTTCCCTCGAAAAGTGTTTCTGAAACACCTTACGAGCTCTGGAGAGGATGTAAAGAAAGTTTACATCACTTCAGGATTTGAGGTTTCTGGCACACGTATTGGTGTAAAATCTTAAAAAGTTGGAACGTCGTTCAAAATTATACCTATTTGTAGGCTACCTAAAAGAAACGAAGGTTGTTTTCTTTTACGATCCTCAGGAAGACAAAGTATTTGTATCGACAAATACAACTTTCCTAGAGGAAGACCACATGAAGAATCATCAACCTCGCAGTAAGCTAGTAATAGACGAAATGTCCAGAGAAATGGCAAATGCATCAACAAAAGTTATTGATAGAGTAGGTTCATCAACAAGAGTTGTTGATGATACTAGTACTTCACATCCTTCTCAAGAGTTGAGAATACCTCGTCGTAGTGGAAGGGTTGTACAACAGCCTGACTAGTACATGGGTTTAACTGAAACTCAAGTCATCATACCAGATGATGGCTTAGAGGATCCATTGACTTTCAAGCAAGCAATGAATGATGTGGACAAAGATCAATGGATTAAAGTCATGGACCTTGAAATGGAATCTATGTATTTCAATTTTGTCTGAGATATTGTAGATCAACTTAAGAGGGTAAAATCCATTGGTTGCAAATGGATCTACAAGAGAAAACGAGATCAAGATGGTAAGATACAGACCTACAAAGCTAGACTTGTGGCAAAAGGAATTACCCAAAGAGAGGGGGTAGACTATGAAGAAACCTTCTCTTCTGTTGCCATGATAAAGTCTATAAGAATACTTTTGTCCATTACCGCATTCTATGACTATGAAATATGGTAAATGGATGTCAAAACAGTCTTTCTAAATGGTTATTTTAAAGAGAGTATCCATATGTCTCAACCATAAAGGTTTATTGAACATGGTTAAGAGCAAAAAGTTTGCAAGCTTAATCGATCCATTTATGGGTTACAACAAGCATCTAGATCCTGGAATATGATATTTGACACTGCGATCAAATCGTATGGCTTTGAATAAAATGTTGACGAACCTTGTGTTTACAAGAAAATCGTTAACAAAATGGTCGTTTTTCTGGTATTGTATGTTGATGACATTCTACTCATTGGAAATGAAGTAGAATTTTTAGTTGATGTTAAGAGATGGTTGGCTACACAATTCCAAATGAAAGATTTGGGAGAAACACAGTATGTTCTTTGGATCCAAATAGTTCGGAACCACAAAAACAAAACTTTAGCACTATCTCAAGCATTTTATCTAGACAAAATGTTGTCTCGATATAAAATGCAAAATTCCAAGAAAGTAACGTTGTCTTTCAAACATGGAATTCATCTGTCAAAGGAACAAAGTCCTAAGACACCTCAAGAGGTTGAGGATATGAAACGAATTCCATATGCATCAGCAGTAGGGAGCCTAATGTATGTCATGTTGTGTAGACGTCCTGACATATGCTATGCAGTTGGAATAGTCAGCAGATTTCAGTCCAATCCTAGATATGATCATTGGACTGTCGTTAAGAATATACTCAAGTATCTTCAGAGAATGAGAAATTACATGCTCATGTATGGTGTTAAGGATTTGATCCTTACTGGATACACTGATTCTGACTTTCAAACCGATATAGATTCAAGGAAATCAATTTCGGGGTCAGTATTCACTCTGAATGGAGAAGCATAAAACAAAGTTGTATTGTTGACTCCACAATGGAAGCTGAGTATGTAGCTACAAGTGAAGCAGCAAAAGAAGTGATATGGCTCAAAAAGTTCCTGACTGACCTAGAAGTAGTTCCGAATATGCACCTGTCTGTCACTCTCTATTGTGACGACAGTGGAGTAGTTGCATATTCAAAGGAACTTCAAAGCCATAAACGAGGAAAGCACACCGAGAAAAAGAACCATCCCATCAGGAAGATTGTACACAGAGAAGACATGATCGTCACGCAGATAGCCTCACAAGACAACTTAGCTGATCTATTTACAAAGACCCACTCGGCTAAAGTGTTTGAGGATCACCTAGTAAGACTAGGTCTACGAGATACTTTTAACTAGAGCAAGTGGGAGAATTTATGGGTATTTGATGCCCTAGTTTATTGTATTTATTCTCTCATTGTAACTCAACATTGTATATATATTAATCCACTGGAGTTTTAGTCCAAGTGGGAGTATTGTTAGGTTTTATATCCTAAAACTCGTAGTTTGTAAAGTTAAACATATTCTATAATCAATAAAGTTATTATTGGATCTATAAATTGCATGCACAAAGTCTAAATTCAATAAACTAAGATCTATGGCTATTATATGAATACTTGAACTTTATGTAGAGACATAAAGATGGATCAAGTTCGAGTAAATAGCAAAAATGGTCTATAGTATATGAATAAGGTTAGGTGTCTTATTCTGGGTAACACTATTGGATGCGGCCTACTCTGTAGAGATTATAAGTTGTTGTAAAGGTACTACAAACGAAGTGATCCTGATTCGTTCATGTAATGATATGAGGAGTGGAGGCGTCTTATGCAATGAGTTTGCATAAGATCGGACCAAGAAATAAGTCACTCTTACTTTATAACGTTGTTTATTGTTTAAGACTGACTATTTCGCATAGATGACCTAGGTAACTCGATCTTAGTCCTGAGCTAACTATGAACTCCTGTTTATTCGGCATTATCCTTAGATTTGCATGGGTGAGGATTGGCTCAACAACACTGGCTCAATAAGCCTCCCACTTCAAGGGTAAGACCGGGTAGATAGTTGGGGACATATGGTGCAAGATGGAATTCACGCCTACCCAATTTAGGGATAGGAGAAAGTGAAGGAACTCTTATCAAAGAGTACCTTTGAGCAGAAGCAAGATCGTTCCAAACTCATTGTGATAAAATTACTGCATTCACAATCAAACATGTTAGTTATGCATTAACAACAAATTACCGGCATGTTTTGAACTTTAAACTACAAAGAGAACGAAATACATACTAGTTGAAGAACCTTTCTTCGCCATAAAATTCGTTCTCGTCCAAGGACTGCTCCTCTCGCTCTTGCTGAGATCATCCAAGTAATCGTCCACCAAATCGTCTACCCACGAATGGACTCCTCACGAACTCGACAGCAAGAAAGACACCACCACTTGGAACCCTTAGTATTCTCGGTGTGAGAATTCAGGAGGTGTGGGCTCTGTTGGATTTGGTAAAGGGAATGAGGAAAGTACAATCGTTTACCACGACCAAGCAAGTGGGAGAGATCGGGTGTCTATCGTATAGACGATGTTTGATCGTTTAGGTAAAGGTACACGATCGTGTAGTAAAAAGGGCGCGATCGTATAGTAAGATGCTCGGATGCGCGATCGTTTAGGAAAAAGCTATATGATCATTTAATAAAACCTATGTGATCGTTTAGTAAACCGCGCGCGTGTATACGATCTTTTAGAAACTTTGAGCTGTCATGTATGCTCTCGGTTTGCTATGCAATAGGCAGTATACACCACTCGTGAGCGAATGTTTGATTCTTTGCAAAATGAAAACCGTTTTCATTTTATCCTTCAGTTACAAAAACTGAATGCAACCTTCCACTATCTCATGCGATTACGGAGAAAAAGTCAGCACAATTGTCTCATAATTGTTAAATTAAAACAATAAATATAATCTTATTATATTTATAACCTATGGTTTAATATTACATCATATGCAACATATGGACCATATTCCTTTTCTCCTCCACTAGATATAAATTATATTTATATCATTTTCCTCCAAATAATATATCTCATACATAATATCAATCATATCATATATAATTGACCAGTTCAATCATATCATATATAATCGAACTCCCTCTTGTCCATTTGAACACTTCAAACTTACCCAAAAATTGATTCTCAACTTGAATCCATTGAGCTACCAATGGGACCTTATGAACCTATGGCTCGAAGCTCCAACGGTATGTGAATAGCTGACTAAACTCTTTAGCCACAAGATCCACCATTCGTTAACTGCCAGACATTCCACTAAAGACCGACAGCTTCACTCTTCTCACCACAGATATATTTCTGTGTCCATCGAATATAACCAATCAACAGTACGATAACCCTTCACAGATGCTCGTAAGTACAGCTAGGCCAATTTACCATTTTGTCCTATAGTTACATCTAACTCTTTAAGTACCACTGATCCCTCTAATGAACAATACAACATAGTTCTACTATGTGTGGACACCTCTCAGGCCATGAGAAGGTGTGTGGCGCCACATCGTTCAAGCCCCAGAATCAACCTTTAAGGGAGCAATCTATCTACTTACCCCTGCTTCAGGAAAGGAGTGAATTCCATCTTGTGTAGCTGAGTTCCCAGCTCCCAAATCAAACGAATCCTTAAAGTGGTAGGTTTGAGTCGGCGATTTGGCCACTCACACCCATGCAAATCAAAGAACCGCCCTCAAAGGCAGGAGTTTCCAACTCACTCAGGATTGAGGTCATGTTCCCTATGGTCATCCTAGTGAAGTGCAGTCTTTGTCATGAACGACGTTATATAACGAGACTAAAACACTTCGTGATTCGGTTTTATACAAACTCCTTTGTATAGGACGCCTCCACATGAATGATCAGGAGCAGATCATCTGTAGCAAGTCACAACACTTGTAACTATTCTACAAAATGGGTAGCATCCATAGCGTTACCAAGATAAGGTTTCCCTCATATATCCATATATTGCAGACCATTTTGGTTATCACTTAAGACATGCTCTACTTGTATGTCTCCACATACATGCTCAAGTTACAACGACAATCAAGGATCTTAGTTTATTGGTTTGTGGTAAAGCAATTAAAACATCCAATGTTCCATAGACAAAAGTGAAGAAAATATCATATATTATACATCACAAGCGTTTGTTCAAAACTGTGTTTACAAACTATAGGACCCAATGGAAGTTTAGGGCATCATCCCCAACAAAAAGATTGTTCTCTTGAGTACTAAATCCAGATCTTGAACAAGGAGCCCCACCCTCTTACTGGCTCGAGAGGGATTCGATTTAGTGACTGAATCATAAACTAGTTGTTCATTAGAGGATCAGGGGAAACTTAAGAAACAAGACTTAATATCGAGGGTAAAATAACACATTGACCCAGTCAGTATTACGAACAACATGTGAAGGGTCGACTTACTGGTTATGGTTAAAGATCATGTGGACACAAATATATCTACAATGAGAAGAGTGCAACTATCGAGCTATAGTGGTGTGACTCGATAGTTAACGAATACTGATTAATTTGGTCTAAAGAGTTTGGCCAATTAATCTTAATCGTTGGAGCTCATGATCTGTAGGTCCATAAGGTACCTCTACTAGCTCGTAAAACATGAACACCTTGAATTATTAAATTAAGTAAATTTGGAACGATATCAATTTGAATGTTCAAATAGAATTTCAATTTGAAAATGTTCAAATTGAAATTAGGACTTTGAGTTTGAATTAGTTCAAATTCAAATTAGGGTTTGCATAATTATATTTGATATAATTAAAGTTTAATTTGTTAAAATTAAACGAAATTGGAGAGTTTATGATATTTAAATATTAATTACATGATTAAAATTCATATTTTAAAATTAAGTATGTGATTAATTTGATATTTGATATTAAAATGATGAATTAATTAAATCAAAATTAATTTTTTCAAATTTTATTTCAATTTCAGAAGTTGAAATTAAGTTTTTTATTTTAAAATTAATTCTGAATTAATTAGATAAAATCAGAAAAAATGGAAAATGAAAAACTGGGAGACAGTGAGTTTAACCCATCTTTCTCTAGCATGAGGTATTCCTCGTGCTTAATTCTACCAAAATTTCCACTAATTCTTCAACTAGTGGTTGGCCTTGTATCTGATGGGGGTGCCTGCATGTTGAAGGGTAACAAAACTCTTTGAAATTGAGGAAGAAGACAGATATCTGGGGTTGGAAAATGAGTTTCTGGTTCGTCATCTTCTTCCCTCTTCAAACCTACAAAAAGGCTCACTAAATTCACTCAAATCTGAGTTCCACCACTCAAATTCAAGGTTACGAATAGTAGAGAAGACTTCTTAGTGGTTCACGGACTGATTTGGAGCTGAATTGGAGTGAAGAGCAGCTTGGATTTGAAGATTTCATCACAAGAGGTATGTAACTTGAAACCCACTTGAATATGCATGCTTTAGAACTCAAATTAAATGTAATTAGAGTGCTTATTGATTCTGTTTGCTTCCGTTGCATGATAATGTATCCTTTCAAGTTCAAAGATATTTTATTTTAGGTTTAAATCTTATTTTAGTCTTTGAACTTTGAATCTAATTCCATTTTGGTCCCTAAACTTTAAAAAGTATTTGTTTTAGTCCTTAAACTTTTATGAAGTTTTTATTTAGTCCCTACTTTTAAAATTATGTTAACTCTTGAATAAAAATGTGGGGAAGCTTGTATTTTTGGATATATAGACTCTAGATGTATTAAGCAATATGAAGGTAAAGTAAGATAATGTAAGCAATATGAAGGTAAAGTAAGATAATGTCAACAAGCAATATGAAGGTAAAGTGAGATAATGTCAACAAGCAACACGCCAAAATATTGGACGACCAAAATTTTGAACTAAAAATGTCTTTTAAATTTTCCTACTTTGCCACCTTATTCAACATTGAAACTCTAGATTTTTTAACGTAGCTAATGTACTTGGTAATCTAGTCATCAAAAAATACAAGTCACTTCACCATTTTGTTAAATAATTAACAAAATCATAATATAGCAAGTACCAAAATAAACACTTTTTTTAAATTTTAGGGACTAAAACAAACATTTTAAAAGTTTAGAGACCAAAATAGAACATTATTCAAAGTTCAAAGACTAAAATAGATATTCTTAAAAGTTTAGTTCAATACCAAAATAAGATTTAAACTTTCATTTTATTTCTTTGATTTCATAAATGGTCCAAGTGCTAAAAAAAGTGTGTTTAAAATGAAAATATGTGACTAAAATGCCTCTTGAAATCAAGCAAAATTTTGTGTTAAATAAGAACTTAAAATAATCTAATCAAATTACTAAAAAAAAACTTGCAATTTAGTGAATTGCAAATAGTAAATACCTTGTCTAGAAAATTCTCCCGTCAGAATTACCTAAAATTAAAAATAAAAAAAATCAAAATAAAGTGTAGAAAAATCATGTTAATTAAAAAGGGAAAAAAAACTCATATATTTTGGATTTCATTGTGAAAAAGTGAGAGAATGAAGACAAGGGATGACTATGAGATTTGAATTTGAAGGATTTAATGATATTTACCAATTAAGGCCACGTTTACTCTAGAGGTAAGTAACGTAATAATTAAAAGTAATATGAAAAGTGGGTTCCATTTGATTACCTTTGACGTTGTTTACTTGTGTTCTGCATCCATACTAACATCTGGAGCCCACTTCCAAAATTTGTAATTAAAAAAAAACAAACTAGTTGACGAGCGGATGATGCTCAATCTAATTGCATCTGAAAATTACATCGTATCGTTAAGGTTACTATTGTTGTTACTATTCCAAAGGAAAGTTTATGAATCTTAATGTCTTTAATGTAACGGTTACCGTTACTATTTGATCCTTAGAGGTAAAGGTAAGTAACGATAACAGAAAATTTGACAAAATTCATAATTCTAAGTAAATGTGATCAAAATCAATCCAAATTACATTTGTGAGTCTGACCCATTACAATTGATTTATCAAATGAATTCTATTACGATTGCACCAATTTTTATTATGGATTGGTAAACGTGACCTAACATCATTCGCATATAGGTGTGAATATATAATAGCAGGTACAAAAATATAAAATGCAGTAATTATTTTTCATGTGCATCTCACATGGGTTTATATGTTTAAAAAAATAAAATAAAATAAATAAAAACTGTCTTTTTTTCAAAATTCGGATTTTAATTTGGCCACATGCTCCAATTTCCCTAGAAAAAATAGTTTTATTTTAAAAACCTTTTTTTCCCCAAAAAGTAATCTAACACACTCTAATCAAAACCAACCAAAATTTTATTGATGTAATTAATTTATTATTTTTTGTTAAATTACTATTTCGCTTATATAGTTTGGGCTCATTATAATTAGTGTTTATCGTTAGTTCAAAGTTTTTTTTTTTAAAAAAAAAAATCACTTTTAATCTCTAATTTTTTTTTATATATATAAATAACACTTTAGTCGTGAACTCTTGATTCGTAACGATTTAGTCTTTCAACTTTTTATCGAATTTTGATTAAATAAAATTTATAATTGTAATTCAAAAAAACAAACAATATGACATATTTTTAAAATTTATAAATGAAAACGTATAGATTATATTTATTTTTTGGAAATTTTAATAATTTTAAGTTTTATTAAATGTGGAAGTCAAATATATGAATATTTTAAAATTAAATGAAAACAAGTTGGAATCAGATATTGTAAACTTTTTTAAGAACTTTATAGTTACCAGAAAAATGGACAAAAATATGGACAAACAAATGTAATTCACACTGATAATAATTGAATTGAGATGGTTAAGTTGAAATATTTGACTTGGTCTCAGATATTTTATTTGTGCTATTTTTTATTTGTTTTTTCTTTTTAAAGAAAAGTTTTCATTTATATTTGTATCCCTATTTTAATTGTGTGATTCTAAATTTGTAAATAAGAATTCTTAGCATTAACTCCACAAAAAAAAAAAAAAAAAAAAAAAAAAAAAGAATAGAAAAGAATATTTAAAAAAAAAAAAAATTGGTCCATCTATATTTAAAATGTTCATTTTGGTTTTTATACTTTTAACTTTGGTTCAATTTAATTTTTGTACTTTTATAATGTTCATTTTAGTTCTTATACTTTCGATTTTAATTCATTCTAGTCATTTCATTTTTTTAAAAAAATGTGATATTTTGATATCTTAAATGAAATAAAAATGATAATAAAATGACTAAAATAGTCACTTTTTAAAAGTACAAGGATCAAATTGAGCAAAGTATGTGATCAAAATGAACAAAACTTAAACGTGTAAGATTAAATGAACTAAGACCTCATTTACTATCCCGCTTGAGATTTGAATGCAATTGTAATTGGATCGCATTGTAAAGTAATTGAAATGTAATAATAAATTATTACTTTTAGTTATGTTTATGAACGTGTAGAAATAATGGGTTCAAATGTAATGAAGAATTTTTAATTATATTTAGCTACATGGGTAATTGTTAATAGAAAAGTGTTGTTTTAATATCATAATACCCTCACCATTTTAAAATTTTAATACCCAAATTAAGGATTTAAAAAGAGAAATAGTAAGTATTTTAAATGTTGTTTAATCTAGCATTTTAATTTGGTTATAGAATTATTTTTTCAAAATAATCTTTTTTCAATTGATAGAATATTTTTTTATAGATATTTTTTTAAATGATTATATATATTAATCTTTAATTATACATGAATTATATATTCTTTCTGATTTTAAAAAAAATAACAATAATCTCGATTTGCAATATTAAATCATAAACAGAAATGCCTAGCGTGTCTTATTTCCACAAAAAGAGTTTGAGTGAGAGCGAAAGTAAACCTGAGTGAGAACAAGATTTTATCGATGAGATCACATATCTAGAACTTGAACTCAAGTTTGGAAGCCTAAAGAATAACAATAATTTCACTCTGCAATCTTAAAATAGAATGAAAATGACCAAACATATCTGGTTTTGGCCACATAATAAGGGTTGGAGAGAGAGAGTGAGAGTAGAGAGCGAGAGTGAGAGAAAGAAAGCATGAGCAAAAGCAAAAATTGTAGAGAAAAAAATGAGGGATTCAGGAAAAGTGCTAGGATGGAGAGAAAAATGCATATGAAGATTGATATTTCTAGGTTTTTTTGGTCTTCAGGGGAAAGAGTAATGTTTTTTTTTTTTTTGCTCAAATCGAGGTGTACAAACTGAGGGAAGGTAGGGAAAAAGTTTGTGAAAATCCAGATGGGTCCTATGTAGTTCATCCATGGTAATCATATTGACATCTTAGGTAGGGAGCAATCAAATTGGAGGAATGAGAGTAATGTTAAAACGTGAACCTCACCAATGATTAACGTTTACAGAATAGAGTAACTAGTCATAAAAGTAATAAAGTGACTCAATTTCTATGAATTGGACTACACTTGCTAGAATTGTAGGATAGTTAACGCGGTCTAAAGCTACAAGTATAAAATCAAATTAATACTTATAAACACAAAATAATTTATCCTTATTTCACAAATATATAGGGCAAATTGTAAAAAACACTCTTAAATCATGGTGGCAATTACAATTACACCTTCAATTTTTAAATGTACAAATTGAGTTCTCAAACTTACCTAAATATTAAAATTGGACCTTCAAATAGAAAAAAAAAAAATGAATCCTTAAACTTATACAACTATTTTAAATTCTACCTTTACATAAGTTTGAAGATCTAAATCTAACACTTATATAAATTTAAGGGCTCAATTTATACCGTTGAAAGTTTGAAAGTATAATAGGATCTAATACAAGGTGGTTTTAGCAAAAACATATTTATATTTATCCAAAAAAAAAAAAAGATTCTTCCCCTAAATTAAAGTTTTAAAAATTTAAAATCATAAAGCATTTTTGAAAAGACTACTAAACTAATCAACAAATTTATGTGTATTTTAAAAGCTTAATCTATGATTAAGTTTGCAAAGTTGTTAAAAGAATAAAGACAAATGCCTAAGAGCATTCAAATGTCATTATCATAAATCTCATTGGTTGGTTTCAAAACAACCAAAGCAAGCCCATCCAAATTCTATTCTTCAATTTTTTTATTATTTTTTTTTTTTGGTAAGAAAATATTTGATTTATTAATTTTTTTTATTAGGTTTATTAATTAATTAGAAGATGGATTCCCATACATACATTAATTAAACTTTATTATAAAGTCAAGATTCTGATTTACATATTTTGGAAAATTTTGATTTCAAAGGAATTGACAACCAATGTTGACATCTCTTAAATGGACTAAAATATCATGAAGCCTTTTTTTTAACTTCTAGTAACTAGACATTAATAGTATACATCAATCTTTTTTCCTCCATCTTTCTTGTTTCATTATCCTATTATTTTATTTATTAATTTTCAATATATTTTATGTTTCAATCTCCAATTAATTTCAGATTTTTTGAGGTTTTATATCTTATTGTCTAATCAAATTTAAAGGCTAACTATATTATTAATTTCCAATACTTTTTATGTTTTATATTTCATTAATTCTACTCAATTTTAAATATTCATGGTCTACCTTTTTTAAATTCTCTAGTGTATAGTTCCTGTAGTGAAAGTATGAAAATTTGAACCTTTAATTTAAATATATATATATATATAATTATATAATAAACAATTCGACTTAAATTAAAATATTAATGAGAGATTTTTGAAAATAGAGAAATAAAGAAAACTATTTACACAAAATAGCAAAATTTATTCTTCTTTGATAGAGACTGATATTATAGAAATCTATCATTGATACTATGCGATAGACGCTGATAGAAGTTTATCAGTGTCTATCAATATTTTTTTTTGCTATTTATATAAATAATTTGACATTTTTTCTATCTATGAAAAATTTCCAAAACCAATAGTCAAATTAAAAGTCTATAAATAAAGTTAAATATCCTTAGCGGTTTTTAGTACAAAATGAACCAATATATTTAACATCTAAATTAATACTTTTTATTTTGCATAACTTTTGGTCCCTAAACTTTTATGCACATCAATCACACCAAACAATTTAATTCTTAAACTTTAGGTCATAACGATGTAGTACACGTTTGAGAGTATTGTTGAAATTGTTAAAGTCATTTTTGTCATGTTTTAAATCATTTTGAAACGCACCTTTAATCACTCAAGATTAATTTTATATTTAATTTTACATATTTAAATGCAATTTCAATATAATTTTGATTGTTAAAGTAAGCTTAACTCAATGATAATTAGCGTGGATTTTGAAAACAAATTTTCAAAAGGTCATGTTTCGTATATGTGTTTGATAACAAATTCAAAAATTAAATTCCAGTAAAAACAAATTTTCAAAATATGTTTGAAAATATATTTATAAACCATAAAAGTAAATATAGTGTACTCATTAAATATTAGTTAAGTTATTACTAATTGATATATGAATTTATTTAATTATTATTCTATAATATCATATAATTTAACAAAAAAACAATTGATTTATAACTGAGATACTATATTTTTTATATTTTTAAAAATTTTCTAATATAATTTTATATTTTAAAATTTCGAATTCAAAATCGGGATAAATTAAAAACATAAAATGTTATTTTTAGAATATGCACTAGAATACTTATCAAAAGCATATTTGTTGTGAAACATAAAATCTGAATTGTTACCCAACATACCTTAAATCAAGATTATATGATATTTGATATAAAATTTGAAAAAAAAAAATTACTGTAGAAAATTTGATAAGAGTTGATATAAAATTCAGAAAGATTGCATAATATTTTAAAAAATTAACGAAAATGTTTTTTTTTTTTTATTCAGATATATCTCGATGGAGAAGGACAGATAAAACTATTTCAACGAATTTAAAAACCTGTGTAAGAAAAGGTGAAATATTGAAGAGTTATTTCTGATCATTTTTCTTTGGACTATGTACTAATTTGTTATTTTCTTCAAAGAGAGAAATAAAATGTGTGTATATATATATATATTATATATATATACTTCGTTATAAAATTTCTTAGAAAGATTTCCGTATCCAATAAGCCCACTTTTAGCCCAATTTACTAAAGTCGTCTCTCTCTCTTTCTTTCAATCTGCCATTCTTATTTTCACTCCTTTCGTTGATTTGAAATTCCATTTCTTTTTCCTCCCAAACGTTCTCTCTCTAGAATTCATGACGGTATGCCTTCTCTTGATTTCATTACAATTTTGTTTTTCGTCTTTGATTTCTTTCTTTGATGTGTTGCTCGATCGGTTTTGATTATTACTTCCTGCTGAATTTCCCTTTTCCTGATTCTATTCCCCACTTTGATTTCGCTTAAGATTGTTCAAATTCTGCGCTTCTATTGTGTTCCCACTTTGATTTTTTTATTCTTCTTCCTGAGATTGAAATTGATTGATAGATTCTGTAGCTTGTTATAGTGGAGGAGCAGAAATCTGGATTTTCTGCGAGATTTAATTAGTTGTTGGAGCTTGGAAGTCGTTTCTGAATCAATAAATCCGTCTGCTGCATTCAATATGGGACATATTTGGATTAACTTCTTAATTGGTTTTTTTTTGTTTTGTTTGATTGATTGACTAATATCGGATTTGAAGGTGTTTACATATTCTGTTGCTATAAAACAATGTTGTATGGTAATAAATGATGGTTATTAGATTCATAATCCCATTGGTTGGGTAAGGCATCAGATTCACAGAGGGTACATCTTCTTGTTCTCTTTTTTTATAGGACAAAGGTCGGCCATTGCCTAAATTTGGTGAGTGGGATGTTAATGATCCGACATCAGCTGAGGGTTTCACCGTGATTTTTAACAAAGCTAGAGATGAGAAGAAAACAGGCGGCAAACCTGATTCACCTGGAAAAGTTGATGCACATGGCAGGCCTGCAGCAGATCCTGCCAAGGCACCCCCTGTAAGATACATTCATAATCCTTTTTCTATTTGGGTGTTGGATGGTTGTTGTAGCTTGCATCTCTGTTGATAATAAAGTGGTTACCATCTAAAGAATACTTCTTTTACACCTCTGGAAAATATATTTGTTGTATTCCAACCAATAGTTGCAAACTTTTAGAGATCCAAGAAATGAATTTTATTGGTGCAAGGATAAGTAACCTTTTAATAATTTTAGCTTGTCTTATTTAGTCTCCAATTTGAAATGCTTCTTGTAATTGCCTATTGGCTTCTGGGATTTCCTCTTTTTCATTAATCAATGAAACCTTTTTTAATCCAAAAAAGGATATCCAAGAGATGAAAAGAGAAATAACATATAACTATAGAAACCAAACCTTCAAATTTTATAATTTTAAGAAAGGAGGAAATATCACGGTAACAAGGGAATTTACATGTGGCTAGGGCCAATATAAAGGATTTAATAGTCAGGCTGTTAGCATCTTGCCCTTATCTGTTTTAAAGAATGCTTATTTTGCTTCTCTGGACAATTGTTTGGTCTGTTGCTTCTGATGGTCTGAGTGTGTATTTATTTATTTGTATCTGCGTTGAGCATTGTTCAATATTATCTTGGAAAGTATCCTGATTTGCAACCAAAACATGTTTGGTAAAGTACCTAGAATTTAGTTTTAAGGAGAGATGATACCACAGCATTTAATGTAATAAAATCAAAATCTCTTTGATTATATATGCCTTGTTAGGAAACTTTATGTTCATGAAACATGAATTTCCTAGTTTCATTCATCTTTGAGAGGGCTGGTTCTTGCATAAACGTAGGTCTTTCAATGAAATGATTTGATCGTTGTGCTGCATCTACTCTTTTTTGGTTGTCATTATAGAAAATCAATAATCTGCAGTTTTACCATACATATTATATTTACAAGTTTTCTTTTGCTTTTTCTCTTCCATGTGGATGATTATCAGAAGAAATGGCTTTGCTGTATCCAAAGTCCCCCTGCTGAATCTTGAGAAGGTTCGTTTAGAAGCCTCGGTTGAAAAACTTCATATTATCCTGTAATTGTGTTTGCTGTGGCTTCTCAAATACAATGAACTTTTCATGCAGCCTTGATGGTCCTGCTAAATTTTATGCAATTTCATGTAAATCTGAGTGTTGTTGTTGTGGAGGAAGAAAGTAAAGAAGACAAACATGTATTGTATTTATATTATTGATATGGTGGTTTTTTATTAGGGGATAAAGTTGCTATTCTGTCTTTGCCTTTGGTGTGAGCTGTAAAGCTTTGCACTGGACATCATGTATAATTGTGGCTGGTATAATTAATGTAATACAACTTTTGCTTTTCTTTCAACATAACCTTTCCCATAACACAAATATTTATATGAGAAGGAAGATTGAACCTACAAGACCCACAAAGAAACGCATTTCATGTCTGGCTTAGTTCGCCCATTACACATAAACTTAGAGACACATGAGAAAAGTAAATGTATTTATTGTATTCCAACCAAAATTTGCAAGCTTTTATTGATCCAAGAAATGAAAAGATGAACAATATGTAACTATAGATACCAAATCTTCAAAATCTATAATTTTAAGAAAGGAAAAGATCAAGTTAAAGTAGAAATGAAAAGGAAATACAAGTGGTTAGAGCCAATATAAAGGATTTAATTGTTAGGGAGATTGGCATCTTGCCCTTGTCTGTTCTAAAAAAAAGTCCTTGGTACAAAGGCCAATTGATCAGAACCAAAATTCCACAAAGAAGAACTTGCAAAGCCATTGTTTGAAAGGCCATTACCAAACCATTGCCACTCTTTACTGCTTTCTTCACCATCCCAAGAAAGCAAAGCAAATTAACCAAAGAAATTGTTGCTATTATGGTAAACAATGGAGAGGAAGTTCCAAATTCCATCATCTCCTTTTCATATCTTTGGGAGACTTCTTGATCAGTCGCTTTAGCTGTGATTACAAATGATGAATCAGATAATCCAAGCGTCTTCAAGACAGTATCTACAAAAGCAAAGAAATAGGAACTTGTTCTCTTATATAGCCAAATCCTCTGCTCATTCCACCAACCCAGTATTGTTCCTCCAGCCAACAAAAACTCCACTAAACTAGCAGCATACTTGGCAAATATCACATATGTGAAGGGTATCAACCATGGGCTTGAACCCTGAGTACACAAAGTAATCGACGTTCAGCGGTAGGTCAGTTGACAGTTTCCATGGATATGAAGTGTAAAAAAAGAGGTAAGAAAGTTGTGTACCTGTGGAAACAAGGGAACACTTCTGAGGAGATAAAGTGAGGGAATGATGGAGTAATATAATGTTGCCAGGGAATTAACAGCCCAGAGACAATAGTTGCAATATCCCATTCGTAGGCCTAGGTTGATCTTTCCACGAGCACATCGCACGGGACTGTACCTAGAAAGAAGAATTTGGAGGTCACCTTCAGACCATCGCTTGTGTTGAACTAGCATCTGAATTAATGTGGTTGGTGCAACACCTAGGAAGGCCTCTCTCTCTGGGTTGCAATAAACCGATTTCCATCCCTGGCTTTGTATTGACAACCCAGTTATAACATCTTCTACAGGACATCCATATCTCAAACCCATCTGCAATTTAAAAGTTGATAATTAGGCCCAGAAATGTGAAAGAGGAATAGAGGGAGACACAAAGATGAGCAAAAAGACTGACCTCTTTTCCCCATTGAGTGTTCTCTTCATAAGAACAGCTTGCCAAGTGCTTTGATTTTTCTTCTAGTTCATTTACATTGTCTTCTGAATTTCTGTAGTTTTTACTGTTCCAATCATTTCTGTATCCTTTGTTGTACTTTTTACCACAGAGAACGTCTCTTCTGTGAAAGCAGCCTGTTCCGACATATAGAGGGCCACCAAAACCATCCAAACCAGGGAATTCCACCTTCACGGAAAAACCATATAAATTATGTATAAATTTTATGAATTTTCTGGTACTTTCTCTATCGACTTACCTCACTAATGATTCGTAAACTACTTGCATAGATCTCATTCTTTGTTACGTTGTCAAACTTTTGTGGAAACTGAACATATGCAATCTCATGGCCCTTCTCTTCATCCATTAAGAAGCAAAGTGCATCTCTTATGGCATCAGAGTTGTTCGAATACATATCACAGTCTACATTAAGTATGATCTGCCCATTGCTTATCTGTGATGAGACCCTAAGCTGAAAATGGAAACAACCACAACCAGATTAGGTACTTACATGAAATGTTGCAAGGTTCGTTAGCATCCATGTAGATGGAATGACATCTAATTGTGGAAACAGTGTGTTAGTGCATCAACTTGATATCAGGTGCTATTTTTTGTATTCTTGATAAACTTCGGCTTGCGTGAAGGCACGCAGATTGGTGTCTATCTTTATATCTGAACACATTCAAGTAGATAATTACCAAGGCATTCATGGCTCCAGCTTTGAAGTTATGGAAATATTGAGGTCTCTTCTCACGAGCCAAATACACCAAAGTTGGTAACACAGATCCTTCAACATCTGTGGCTTTTGGATCTCTCCCATCTATTACTATCTGTGATGTTGGGAATAGAGAGAATCAAATATTAGAAATACTCATGTTTGACAAAGTAACATTGTAAAGAGTGTAAATAGAGAGTGAGGAAGATGTGTGCATTATTGAACAACATTATTTAACATACATATTCTAATTTGTTTTGACGTTTTTATGAAGGGAGAGTGATAGAAATTACCTGAAGGAGCGTATCGTGATCTCGACGAGATATATAGGATTCCCACTGTGAAAATCCTTCACTATTTGACCGTGTTTCTTCAGGAATCCGGCCTAGTTTGACTGCAGTATTGATTCTACTCTCCATGTTCTTGTATAGTTTCTGCAAATGAAGAAACCATCCAAGTAAAGGCAACTATTAATACCATATGAAATCTTTTCTTACATTGCATTTTGTGACTGATAGTTAGAGTTTTTAATTAAAAAAAACAACGAGGCTTGCTTTTCCTTGTTAGAAATCTACTCTTATCTGATCATAGGTAAAATATAAAGTTAGATCATTAACAACCTGAATAAATACAAATTCTTTGTCTTGATGTTCAGAAGACTGTGAGGCAAAGTAAGCTGCAGGTGACCTTGGTTGGATGTTGAACTTCTTGCAAAATGGTATCCAGTGCTTTGCAAATTGGGAGGCCTCCAGGAGAGCATAGTAGGTGAGCTCGGAACCTGCGTCATCGGAGAGGTACACGCTAAGCTTCTGGGGCGGGTAGTCGTATGCCATGACTGATAATACAGTACTGATGACCATAGCTGGTGGCTCCATCTCAGGGTCTGCTGTACATACAAATATGTCCACTCCAGGCAACTCTCCCTCATGCCTGTTCATCAACAAATGCCCCATTTCAAACTTCACACAAACCAACTTAGAGAAACTAAGACAACAATTTTCCACTTCAAAAATCATATCTACCAAGTGAGAAATTAAAAAGAGAGAGAGAGAGAGCCTATTCCACAACAATATCCCATTTCCAAACATCAAAGAAAACCAGTAAAGAGGAACTAAGAGAAGAAAGAGAGAGATTGTTCCACAACGTTATCCAGTTTCAAACATTGTAGAAAATAAGAGAAACAACCTTTGAAAGAGACAGAGAGATATTAAACCCACTTCAAATATCACAAAAACTAAGAGAAACTAAGGGAGAGAGAGAAAAAGAAGCCTCTTTCACAACAATATCCCATTTGAAACATCAAGTTAGAGAAACTGAGAAAGAGAGAGAGAGAGAGAGAGAGAGAGAGCGAGCTGGTTCCACAACAATATTCCAATTCAAACATGACTGAAACAAAGTGAGACAAACTGTAAGACAGACACTGTCCCATTAAAAACATCAATAAAAAAGGTAAGAGACAGAAATAGAGAGAAACCTTTTAGAGAGGTTGTGTTTAAAGGTACGCCTATGAATTGGATTCCAGCGAGGAGCTTGAGTGACAACCCAATAAAATCCAAACCATACTTCAGCAGCAAACAAACCAAGCCAAACCCATCTTCCTCCTTCATCTTCTGGTACAAATTTCACTCTATAACACCAAATCAAACAAATCCCCACAAAAATAGAGGCTGTAAATACCCTATAAAAAGCTCTCCCCTTTGCTTCTTTGGTCTCAAACAATGGCAAATACCCTTCACTCCCCATCTCTCTCCTTTCTTTCTCTCTAACCACAAGAATGGCTTCTTCCACCAATGAATATACACCTTTGTATATCTATCTATCTATATATATATCTATATATATATATATCTATATATATATAGTTGCAATGAGTTTGGATGAGAGTTTGGTTTCACCTTTTTTAATTATTTATTTTTTAATGTAGATTATGAAGGAATGAGAATTGGGTGGATTGATTGATGGGTGGGGTCCAAAGGGTTGCAGCAAAAAGAAGCAAAATCTATGGAAATGAAGAGATGAGTGGTGGGGGGGCAGAGCAGTTAGCAGCAGGAGCAAATTCAAGGGTTATCTGTGATACAAACAAGAAATGGGAAAGAGAGATTGGGTTTGGTGGCTCTGTCAATTGTTTTGAATCTTTTGATAAGAAGATGAAATATGGGTCTTCTTTGTACAATTTCTTGTTGATTATCCTTTTTTCTTCTTAAACAATTGCTTTTATTTGTCCTATGTTGATTAAAAAGTTGTTTTATTTGCCCTATGCTTAGGTTGATTTGCTTTCTTTTCCTTTTAACATGTTTCTTTGGTAATCTGTCCTCCCTCTCGAATAGAAAAAATGTTAAAATATCATTTAGAAATAAAGCTATGCTTAATCTCATGTTATCCTTTCTTTTATGCAAAGAAAAAATATTTGTCACATGACAATTTTTTATTAGACAACTGTCTGAGATGCAAATACCACCTAAGTTTTTCTCAATATAATTTTGGTTTCTGCATTATGGAGTTTGTTTAATTTTAATTCTCATACTTTCAAATATTCAATTTTAGTAAGTGTACTTTCAATAAATCTTAAATTTAGTCAATCAAAATTAATTTTTATCGAAATTGGTTTAATAATAATAACATTTTTTTTATGGAAAAAAATAGAGGGTTGTCTTCAAATATAGGAAAATGATCCAACTTATTTACAAATATAACAAAATATCACTATTTATCAGTGGTAGATATTGATAGACATCTATCAGTATATATCATCAGTGTCTATCACTAACACTGATAAATGTTCATTAGTGTCTATCACTGTCTAAACACAGTGACATTTTGTTATATTTGAAAATATTTCTAGCAGTTTTGTCATTTCGAACAATTACCCAAAAATATAATATATGAATATGCGAAAAATGTTAATAGATAATAAAAAGTGTTTCTTAAAAAAAAAATCAACAACAATAAACTAGTATTAAGAGCTACATTTAAGATTTATTGGAGGTATAAAAACTAAAATTCGATCTTTGAAAGTACTGATATTAAAATTGAACAAACTTCAAAGTACATAGATCAAAATGATATTTTTAACTAGAAAAAACCTAGTGATTTATTATGGTCAAAATAGTATTTTACATTTTTTTAGTACAATAAAAGGTGGGAGATTCAAAACAAAGACCTCATAATTGTAGACACAATTGGACTACACTACTTTTGACAAATAGTATTCCAATAGTATCTTATTAATAGTGAATAATATGTGTACATAATTATAGTACATGATTTAAAGATGACAATGTAAATATATTGTATATCACTTAATGTGAATAGATATTGTATATCATTTGTGAAATTTGGTGTTGATATCAAAGATCCAAGTAAGATATTACAAAAACAATGACATGATCAGTTTTATTATTGAATGATATATAATTTATACATGATTAATTGTTATGATATGGATATAACAATAGGATTTTATGATTTTGTGATGTTTAATGATTAAGAAGAAGTAACAAAATTGTAAGATAGTTAAAATGAGCATAGTTCACTATTATTAACTTCAAAGTTAGAAATTCTTGTAGATAAAAAAGAAAAAAAAATGAGTATTCAGATAATAAAAGAATATTTTGTGACCACTTTTTTCTTGTTTTCCAAATAAAAATAAGCACGTAATTAAAAGTTAATTTGGTAAAAATTGAATATCCAACATTTTTTTTTCCAAAGATAAAGAGTAAAGATTTAATAAAAGGAAAGATTTAGGGGGCCTTTTAATTACCATTTTTAGTTTTGGTTTCCTATTAAAAATAGAAAAACAAGTCTCCTAACGATTCCTTTGTCATGAAATTAAATCTACTTTCTGAAAAGATCTGAAAAGATGGCCAAATTTTGAACCAAATTCAAAACTAAAGGAAAGTTGATTTTAAACATTTTCACTTTTTATGTCAAGTTTTTTGAAAATTTTTTAATGAAAAAAATGAAATGTGAAAACAAAAGTTTGAAAATTAGAGATTGAATAAAAATAAGGATGTAGTTCATGTTTTAGATACATGTTTAATAGAATATTTAAATATTATATTTTAATCTAAATGATACATTTGATACTATATTTATAAATAGTGGTAGGAATATAAACTATTATTAATTAA
Organism: Benincasa hispida; assembly: GCF_027475165.1. Classification (NCBI taxonomy): domain Eukaryota; kingdom Viridiplantae; phylum Streptophyta; class Magnoliopsida; order Cucurbitales; family Cucurbitaceae; genus Benincasa; species Benincasa hispida. The sequence continues at coordinate 51,313,113 of NC_143486.1, forward strand.
TTTATAAACATGTGTTATGTTATTTTTTAGTAAATTATTATTTCATAATATTATATAATTATAATACATTACGTAATACATGTTTTCATTTTTTTAAAAAAATAAATAGAGTTTATAACATGAAATATTATATTCTTAATAGTTTTTTTTTTATCTATATTTAACATAATTCTCTATCTTAAAATTTAAAATAAAAATTTAGATTCACTAAGAACATAAAAATATTGTTTTCGAGAATTTGCATTGTTTTGATCACATAGTCTAATAATAAACTTTCAAAAATAGGATCTAGATTATTTATCAATATATATTTATTAAATTCAATGAATTTAGAAATATAAAACATTATTTAGATTCTCTATCAAATGTAAACCAGTCTAAATTTGAGGACAAAAAATAGAATTTGTACTTTAATTATTCCTTTGAAATTGGGTAAAAGTTTTTTAAAGAAAAACTATTTTAAAAAAAAAAGTAGGAAATAAAGTTAAAAACAGTACACTATAGCAAAATACAAAATTGTTATAAAATCATTATAAAGATAAAAGATTGTTGGCCAATATTTATCTAAGAAAGGTCACATATGCCAACATGATAATTAGTCAAACTTGTGACATGGGATGTGATGCAATGATGTGAACATGTTCCTTGAGCTTATGAAATTGTGTTTCAAATCATAATAGATTCATAGAACATATGCTTTTTTTTTTTTTTTTTGAGTTTTTTTTATCATTGTTGATTTGGTTATGTTTTTTTAATATTAAATTATTCTTACAATCCCTAGAGTTTGATTTCAATCTTAATTTGAACTTTGTGGTCCTGAAAATTTTAGGTTATAATACATTTTTTATCTTTGAAATAATATTTAAAGATTGAGACTCAAACATTTTTTAATCTATTATTTCAAATGCTCCTCAATAATGACTTCAATTTTGTCTTTAATTCTAGATGTTGTTTAATTATTATTTAATTGAAAAACCAATTTTACTTTTGCACTCTAGTTCAATTTATTTTGTCATATTTCTTTTTCAACTTTAGGTTTCATCGAATGTCATTTCAATAAAAAGAAAAAATATATATATTTAGAGAAAATATCAATTTATACTCCAAAACTTTGGGGATTATATCAATTTAAACCGTGAATTAATAATTGTATCAATTTAAATCCTAACTTTGAGATTGTATCGATTTAGACCATGAATTTTAAGAGTTATATCAATTTAAATCTCAAACTGATAATTGTATCAATTTAAACACCAAACTTTCATAAATATATCAATTTAAACCATGAATTTTCATAAGAATTTAAACTTTAAACTTTCAAAAGTGTATCCAAATAAAACAAAATGCAATGTTTAAATTGATACACCTATAGAAGTTCAGTGTTTAAAGGGTAATTGATATTTGCCCATATATTTATGAACAAGGATAATGGAAAATTTTTAATCTTAATTTATAATTTTTGTGTTAATTATTATTTAATAAAATATTTCCAAATTCATTTTTACATTATATTTCAATTCCTTTTTCATTTTCTAAAATTTTATCAAATGTTACTTCAATTAAAAAAAAAAAAAAAATAGAGCAAGAACAAGGGTACATGTACAATTTTGACAAACTATAAGGGTTATTGCAACAATTAAAAAACTAGTGGCCAATTGATCGAATTATAAGTGTAAGGATGCAATTATAACAAATCACAGAATTTAGCAAGTGATTGATCAAATTAAGAGTTAAAGAGTGTAAATATAAAAAATTATAAAGTTCAAATGTGATTTGTGCAATTTTTCTAACTTTTTATCATGCTTAATAAATTATACTAAAACTTGTTAAATTACGGGATTGAACTAAAACCAAGCACAAACCATAAAAGTTAAAAATAATCATATAACATTTTTGCTGTTTTTTTAGTACATTTGAGATAGGAAGATTCGAACCATTGATCACATAATTTAAACTCGCATGCCAATTAAGTTATGCTCGGTTTAGCATATAACATTGTTGTTAGTACCTACCGTTTAACCTCAATTTTCAGTTAGTTTTCGCATTAGTAAAATATCATTATTGTCTCTATCCTATATTTAAAAGTTACAAAATAATAAATTCAAAACTTTCCAAACTCAAAAGAGCAAGGAAAAAGTTGAGAAACTAACCCAAATATTAGGGATAAAATTACATACTCATCGAACTAAATCACATCAAACGTACAAAAATTCAAAATGTATACACAACAATAAAGCATTGTGTCCAATAAGAGCATAGTTCAACTAACCTAAAATATATACTTGCAAACAAGAGGTTATAAAAAGTATTATGAACTTGCTACAAAGAGTCAAATGGTATAAGACCTTTTTTTTTTTTTTTTTTTTTTTTGCAACGGTATTATAATATAAGTGTGAGGTGGGAGAATCGAACCTTAGAGTTCGAAGTCGATAGTACAAGCACTATGTCAATTGAACTACGCTCATGTGGGCTATATTATATATATTACACAAGCCAATAAAGCCAAAGTAACCGACTTGAACAAAGCAGAGAATGGCAAACGCCCCTTGTCCCTGCGAATGAAGAGGGCTTCATATGTGGGCAAGTTTATCAAAACAATTAGCCCACAAACAACAGTTTGTAGAATGAATTTGTTCAAACCTTTGGAAACAAGCTCCAAATTCCAGGCAGCAACATTCTTAATTCCCAGCAATAAACCAAAAAGGTTTAGTATTGCAAGTGTTGCTATCATAGTACACATAATATCTGAGCTTCCAAACTCAATGATCTCTTGTTCGTATCGCTTCGACTCATCCTCAGCTGCAACTTTAGCAGTCACAGCAAATTTAGTTTGAGAAAACCCAAGTTGCTTGATGACTGTGTCAATGAAGCTAAAGAAGAATGCAGTGGTCCTTCTGAAAAGTAACATTCTTTGTAAGTTCCACCAAGCTTTGAGTGTATAGCCACAACTTATGGCCTCAATTATGCTCCAACAATTCTTTGTTACGAAGACATATGCAAAAGGTATGGCCCATACGCTTGTAACCTATATTTAAAAGAATCCAAACTATCATTTTACAATTGAAGTTTCCAGGGTAAATAAATGAACACTGTTCCTCCATTTCTTTTTGTCATGTATTTGACATAGTGTGTCAAATCAGCTAATGTTTGTTTGCATGCCACATTATTGCTTGGTTAACGATATAAACAATGGCGACTACATAGAGAATTAAAATTCGAAATCCTGGATGCTATCAATAACATTTTAAGTTTACAACCGTAAAAGTTCAAACACTAAATTTAACCATGTTGTCTATTTCTTTTGCCATGTATTATTTAACCTAGTTGTGTCAAATCAGCAAACATTTGTCAGCATGTCACATCATTATTTAATTAACGATGTCAAAAATGGGGATAATATAAAAAATATTTTGGAAAACTTTCAATTTACACCCCTAAATTTTGAGGCTGTATCAATTTAAACTTTAAACTTTTGTAAGTGTATCAATTATACACCCTCCTTCAAACCTAGTTTGAAAAATATCGTCCGAAACATATAATTATTTCACTAAAATTCCTAAATTGTTATAAGTGAATCAATTTAGATCCTTCATTAAGATTACATTGAAAATTGTCTATGTATTCAATTCTTAAACATATTAGACATTTTCAAAGGAAATTTTAATTGAGAGCCTAAGTTGATTCACTTGTGAAAGTTTAGAGATCTAATTGATAAAAGTATAAGTCTCACGTGATGCTTATCCAAATAAAATGTAATGAAAGGTGTAAATTAATACACTTACAGAAGTTAAAGATTTAAATTGATACAATTATCAGTTTAGGGTTTAAATTGATTAAACCTTGTATGAATTGATATTTTCTCAAATATTATTAAGTTCACAATCAACAAAATTTATGTACTAAATTTATAACTTAAGCTATTAGTTACTAAGTGAAATAATAAGGCAATACCTCTGGGAATAAGGGCAACCAATGAAAAGGAGATAAGACGATGGGAAAGAAAATACCTTTGGGAATAACGGAATGCCTTGAAGCAGACAGAGTGCAGGAATGGTGGCATAATACAGCATTGGTATCGAAAGTGGAGCCCATAAAAGATATACACAATATCCCATTTGAGCTCCAAATTTGATCTTCCCATGTCCATATATGAAGGGGCAATACTTGGACAAAAAAACTTGAAACATGCCTTCAGACCACCTCTTATATTGAACCAGAGCTGCACCCAAGCTAAACGGAGCAACACCCAAGAAAGCTTTTTTCTTTGGATTATAGTAAACTGATCTCCAACCTCTGCACTGTATTGCTAACCCAGTAATGATATCTTCGACTGCACATCCATATATTAATCCCATCTGCAATTCATTAACAATCTCATTTTAGAGAGACATATATTAATCCCATCTGTAGTGTATACGTACCCCATATGAAAGAAAGAGAGAAAGAGAAAGACCTCCTTTCCCCATTGAGAACCATTTTCAAACTTGCAGTCAACGAGAAGCTTACATGCTTCTTCCAATTCATTAACAGGCTTTGAAACTTTCTTCTTTGTTTGCACGTCCAAATGTACTGATCCATTAAGATCTTCGACGTATTTCTTCCCATTAAGAGCTTCTCTGCGATGGAAACATCCAGTGCCACAATACAAGGCAGCGACATAGCCACCCATGCCAGCTAGTTCAATCTGCAACAACATCATATATGTTATTTTATCAACTTGTTCATTACTGTCTTTCTTAGAATAACGACATATCTTTCAAATTCTAACCTCATTAATAACTTGATCCGGAATGCCATATATCATATTTTTTGTAATATTATTGAAGTATTGTGGGAATTGCACAAATGCAATGTCATGGCTACTTTTCCCATCCAGGAAAAAACATAGACACTCCTTCATTGTGTCTGGATTATTTGAGTACATATCACAGTCTAAGTTGAGGATGAAGGGAGCATTGCTTATCTCTGAGGATACTCTTATCTGCAACATATTGGTATGAATTTAATTGTTTCCTTAAAAATAAGACATGGAAATGCATAAAGTTTAGGCCATCATTTTAGTCAAATAATTTGTGTTTGATTTCTTTTTTATTAGCTCCATATATATTAGTCCTCCTGTCATTTTCATTATCAAATACTAATAGTCTTTTTACATTGTACATTTTCTTTGAATATCAGCTCATGGTCCCTTTCTATTTGTTCAGATCCAGGAAAAGTAGAGAAACTGTAGGACCAAGCACATACTAAAGGACCAAAATGAATGATAATTCAACATGTTGCAGAACTTACCAGTGCATTCATAGCTCCAGCTTTAAAATGGTGGGGATGCTGGGGTCTCTTTTCACGTGCCATGTACACCAATTTTGGTAGTACACATCCATCAATATCCACATCATCATGATTCTTTCCATCAATTATTATCTGCCAAGATGGAAACATAACAATAAAAATGAGTAAAACAAAATTTGCAATGCCGTATATGTGTTGAGCCAAATGAAGCAAGTTCACCTTCACAATGGACTGATGATTTTGCTTTGTTAAACCATTATCCCACTCAGAGAAACCTTTATATTGATCCCGTATCTCCTTAGGAACCTTCCCCATCTCAACCACCGAGCTAACTCTCTCCTTCATTTCATCAAACAGTTTCTGTGCAACCCATTAAAAGTTTCAACTTAAACACTACAATTGATTCAATATAAGTCAAAAAAACAAAATCCATCCAACAAAATTACACCCAATACTGAAAATTGAACGAAACAGGTTGCATACCTTCATGTGGGTCCACTCTTGAGAGCGATGATGCAGGGCAGAATGGAGAGAAAAGTAGGCCTCGGGAGACCTAGGCTCGACCATGAACTTTGTACAGAAGGGCAACCAATGCTTGGCGAAATTTGAAGCTTCGATGAGAGCGTAGAATGTGAAGTCGGAGCCGGCATCATCGGAGAGATAAATGGCCAATTTCTCAGTTGGGTAATCGTAGGCCATGGCGGACAAGACGGTGTTGATGACCAAGAGCGGCGGTTCGATAATGGGGTCGGCTGTGCAAACGAATACGTCGACATTTGGTAATTGGTCGTCGTTGTACCTGCAGTTTGAGGGCCAAAGTGAGCCATATTCACTATGGAAATGAGGAGCCTAAGCAAGCATACATCTTTTTTCGATTTGTGCAAATATTCTTAGTATCGTTACAATTTTATCATGCTGCATTCAAGTTTCTTTTCTAGTCTCATGAAATGTTATTTGCTGAAAAATGTAATCTTTCTTCTCCATTGTTTTTTCTTTTTCCAATCTTTAATATAACAACAGCCAACCAAAAATACCATACTTTTCTTCTTTCTCTCTTCTTTTTCCCTCAATTTGTTGGAATTCTACCTATCTATCCGTTTTGGTCAAGTCGATCGACCGTGCTTGAGGTCGGTTGATCAACAAATTCAGCCACTCTACATTTAACGATTTCTCTAACCAATGAAAACTGAGATAGTGGCTTCAGCCCAAAATTGACCTGTTAGTTCATCCCTGCTAAAAAGGCTAACTTGTATTAAAAAATAATAATTTTAAAATTTAAGGTATGTGATGATAATATAAATATTTTAAATCTATATTGAATAGATAAACCTTAGGATCATTCATGTCAAATTGTCATGAATAATAACATACTAGCTTCAAGATGATGATAGATGATGTGATTCAAGAAATATTGAGTGCTTATTGTTTTTTGTTTTATATATTGGAACCCATTAAATCTTAATTAACTAAGAATGGGCTTCTACCTATTAAGTTCATATTACATTAGACATAGGTCATACTTTAATTAAACATATTATTCTTTAAATATATCTAATCTGTGAAACAAAAGTGAATTACCAAAAGTATTTTTAATTGTTTTTAATAAAAGAAATACAAAATAGAAGGAATAGTTTTTAAGTACAATTCATTTCCTTTATTATAAAAAGATGAAAGGTGAAAAAATAAGGAAAATAATTGTTAAAAATAAATAAAGACTATTTTTTAGATTGAAAAACGTAAATACCTTTTCTTTTCTCTTTTAAACTTCTTCTTTTTCTTTTTGAAAAATAAACATTGATAACAACACATTTTTTTTAATTGAATAAAAGTTATTAAAAGAAACTACAATTTATCTATATTATCATCCATGACTTCTAACAAAATTTAGGTTTATTTGAATTGACTAGAGAAAAATATTTTTTTTAAAAAAAAAATTATTCTTATTCAAACTCTTTCAATAAAAATTATTTAAAATATATTATTTCAAAAGCTATTTTAAATAGTTGTCAAACACTTCAATTTTTTTTTTAAAATGATTTATTTTCAAAATTAAACACTCGAAAAATTAACACAAACACACCCTTATTCAATTTCAAAGCTAAAGAAGTTAATAAACAAAAATTAACATTTTAAATTTAATTATTATATCCACTAAAACAATTGTTATATCATTAAAAAAATGTTTTTATAAAGATGAGATAGGACCAATACAATTTAGAAAAATTAAAGGAATAATAGAAACATCCTTCTCCATACTATCTTTTTAATTTTCTTTCCCAAAAAATTAATATTTATCTGATTTGAAGAAAATACAATACATTAATCCAAAAAATGAAGTGAAAGTTTCCTCCCCTCATAAATTCATAATTCATTTTCCAGACAGTATTAGATTTAAGGTAGAATACCAATTTAAATTATTGTTTTTTCATGGTATCAATTTAAATTTTGAACAAATAATTGTATAAATTAAAACTTTATAACTTTATAATATATATTAGTTTACATACTCCATTATTTATTTTTTTTTAAAAAAAGTATACTCTTCTTCATATTTTGTTCGAAAAAGATCGTGTGAGACTTACCGTTGTCTCAACCTAGAATTTTCGATTCCTTGCATACTTATAATTATTCCAAAAGCAAATTATAAATTCAAATTTCGTGTATTTACATTTTCACCCACCTCGGGAAAAATCATAACAAGTTTGACATGTATTTGTAGTTTAATCCCCCGCCTCAAAATCATTTTCTTTCCATATACAATATTTTTCTTTTTTGTTGTTTCATTATCATTTATAAAACAAATGCGCATTTGTTTTTATTATAAATTTGAACTAGTTGATTAAGATATATATTTTTATTAATTTATTATATATATATATATAAACCTTCATAAACAAAAGGACAAAAAAGTTAATTACTTTACCAAAAAAGAAAAAAATATCATTGAAATGAAACTTTACTATTGTCTTTATTTATTATTTTTTTTAATAGGTATTGTAATTAAAGTGCAGGGTGAGATAATCGAACCTCAAACCACAAAGTTGATAATATGAACATTAAGTTAGTTGAGCTACGCTCTTGTTGGCTTTATTTTTAATGTACATAAATAGAAGATATGAAAGAGATTTTATTATACGGAAATAGAGAGAGAGAGTTTATATTATAAACATAATTTGCTCTCACCTTCAAATTATGTTTTTTTTTTTAAGTACAAAATAAAATAAAGATTTGAATGTCAAACTTTTTAGTCAAGTGTATATACTTTAAGTTAGTTTAGTTATACTCATTTTCACAAAAGAATAAATAAATTAATGATACAAAATGTAGCTGAATACCAATTACGAGTAGGACCCACTTTTCAAATTACTATTGATGTATAAACCAAATTCAAGAATAAGAAATATTATTGATTTAAAATCAATTTTAGTTCCTAAATTTTCATAAAAGTAATAATTTAGTCCCTAAACTTTGGTTTACTTTCAATTATGTAACAATTTAGTCGGACCTTTAATATTAATATTATTGTTTTCAAAACTTATTAGAGAAATATTGTTGTTTTGAAACTTATTAGAGAAATATTTTTGTTTTGGGAGTTCGAGCTAGAAGTCGAGGTTTGAGAATTCGACTAATGTAGAGGTCGAACGTTGAGAACTCGACAAACAAAGAAAAAACTTGGAAACAATACGTAAATTAAGGTTGTCGAGGGTTGAAGTTTCGACATACATAAGTCGAAACTTCAACCCTCGACAAGGAAGATATGTAGGTGAAGCAGATTGTAAGAGATAGCGAGATTGTAGGAGAGAGCGAGATTGTAGGATGGGACAATCTCCGTCTATGGAATGTATGCGTCTCGCTCTCTCCTACAATCTCACTCTCTTTCACAATCTCGCTCTCTCCTACAATCTCGCTCTCTCCTACAATCTCGCTCTCAATCTCACTCTCTCTCACAATCTCACTCTCTCTGAACATCTCGCTCACTCAATCTCGTTCTCTCTTACAATCTCGCTCGCAATCTCGCTCTCTCTTACAATCTCGCTCTCTCTTACAATTCAAAATTCTGTTATTGTTGTTATTTTTTCATTAATGATTACTAGCTTTTTTCTCATTGGTCATGTGTATATATATATATATATATATATATATATATATTTCTATGGAAAGTAAATAAATTTATTATATATTCAATTTTTTTTTATTATAAAGTTGTACATTATTCTTTTAATTAACTTCTTCCAATTAACTTGTACATTATTCTTTTAATTAACTTGTACATTACATTGTTTTTCTAATTGAGAAACAAATATTTTTTTAATTGAAAAATAATTTATTTTTTTTTCAGATCATGGCTTTAAACCCAGGACCTGTTGATCCTGATGTTTTGTACGACCAGTCCATTCATCGATCATCTGTTGTATGGCGAGATCGTACTACTAGAGAAATATCTTGCAGGCGTCGAGAGGCAGTTCTCCAGCGCACTATCCTGCTCCACCCTCGAATACTATCACTACTATGCACATCTAGATTCTATGGGGTTGCCAGATTATGATTTATTCAGTTGGACTGACATCTGATCATAGCCTTGGTCGAGAGATGGAGGCCCGAACATACATTCCATATGTCTATTGGAGAGTGCACTATCACTCTACAAGACATAGAAGTATTGTTGGGGTTACCTGTTGACGGTGAGCCGGCCACCGGAGTGATGTACGATGACTGGTTAGAAGTTTGTCAACTGTACCTCGGTGCGACCCTACTTGCCGAAAAGATTAAAGGATCGAGGTTAAGTTTAATATGGTTAGGAACACAATTTTGTGAGCTCACAGATGATGCAGATGAGGAAACAGTTATAAGATATGCGCGAGCATATATACTACAAATGATGGGTGGAAGTCTATTTTCAGATAAATCAAGTCATTTTGTTCACTTGATGTTCTTGCCACTATTAGCTAGCCTCCATGATGTGGGGCGGTATTCGTGGGGTGGAGCATACTTGGCATGGTTGTATAAACAACTATGCAAAGCAACAAGCTGAGGTTCGAGAAATAGCTGGGTCTCTCATACTTTTGCAACTATGGGCTTGGGAGCGATTTCCAACAATGGCTCCACAGCTACAACATGTTAATGACGCTCAGTTAGTTGAACGAGAACTACGATTCTCGGTATGTTGTTTTAATTCAATTTAATTTTTATATCACTGATCTAGTTAATTTAAATTCTAAATTATCAATTTAAAAATTTAGGTGGAGAGACAAATTTTGTGTGACTAGGACAGCCACACATATAGTCAGCTAGTATAGATACATGTTTGATCTGCTTCAACCTAACCAGGTACATTACACTAAACCTAATTGATTATTTTATACACATTTTTATTGTATTTGTCTTTAATATTCTCTAATATAATATTTTGTGTTTTAGGTTATTTGGGAGCCGTACAAAATTATTATGCATACTTTGCCTAATTTTTGTACGAATGGTCAAAACATATGGCAGACGATGAGTCCTCTCATATGTTTTCACATTTGTGAGTGGCATCTTCCTGACAAGGTGATGAGACAATTCGGTTTTTAACAGAATGTCTCATCGCCTTGTAATACTGAACCCGTACTACATGATATTGATCTAAGGACTGGAGATTGGTCCGAAAAAGTTGCACATTTGGTAGTGCAATGCACTATCATGCAAGGTTTATTGCAGTGGGTGTTTCTCTTGAATAGTTTGACACAGATGTCACTCCAGAATATATTCATTGGTATAAAAACATCACAAGGCGCTACGTCATTCGTCCGGGAGTAGCTGTGGGTCATCTGGTAAATGAATATTATCTAATTATTTTTAATTTAAATTTATTTTAAATATTGTCTAATTGTTTTATAATTCATAGAGATCGAACAACCGTAGACTCCGTGAGGTTGTGAATGATCTGAACCAAGTTCTTACTATATATTGTGACAACCAAATCTATATGGAGGAAATTCATTATATGTACGATATATCTATTGTTTCTCCACCAGCTCCTAGACGTAAAGGACCTGTTTGGGAAGAGGATAATTTGATGAGGTTGCACATAATGTGGAAGAGTTGCCCCCTATGATGCAGACGCAGAGTCAAACTGATTATGTTAGTCCGATGATGATGATACCAGCATTTGGTTTAGGACATTATGACTCAGAGGTTGGTCATTCATTTTCATACGTGCATGGACATGGTCGGGGTCGTGAGAGCATAATGAATATTTATATTATGAAGCGCCTGCAGAGGTACTAGAGCAACATTAAGAAGAACCCGAGCAACCTCAAGTTCGACGACAACCAGCTCGAAATCGACGACGTCCGTCTTGTGGGACACATTGATTTTTGTAATTATTTTTATATAAATGAGATATTTAATTTACATTTTTTTTTATTTTTATGAGATATTATTTTTTTAATTTATTATTTTTATATATTATGAATAGTAATTATTTTGATATAGAAGCTTTTAAATATCACTAACATAAATAATAACATTAGATAGTTTAAATCTAAAAAGTTAGGTAAAAAAACTTCAATATTCAAATTTACATATTTTAGATAATAATTTGGGGACATAATAAATCAAATAAACACTTAAAACCTTCACATGCAAGTCTATAAATAAGACTGTATTATTGATATAAAGAACAGAAAATTTAATCACAGTAGTAGTGAGGTCAATAGTTTAAAAGATTTTACAATAATGATCTTGGATTCCTTTTGTATATTGGTACCAGGATTTTGATGGATTTTTTTCTTTTTTTAAAAAAAATTATAAATAATAATAAAATATTTTTAGAAATTATTTTTATAAAATGGAAAATTAAAAAAAAAAAGGAAGGAAGGAATGTGTAATAATTAAAAAAAAAAGAAAAAAAAGGAAATTTGTACGGATATCTCGCTCTCGCTCTCAAAATCTCGCTCTCTCAAACTCTCGCTCTCTCAAACTCCCGCTTTCTCTCAAAATCTAGCTCTCGTTCAAAATCTTGCTCTCTCAAATCTCGCTCTCTCTCATAGTCTCTCTCTCTCTTACTCTTCCCTCTTTTGTTCTCTCCCAATACAAGATTATTTTTAACACATCAAATAATTATGAGTGTTACGAAGAAGGTCTCGAGAATGAGGAAAGTCTCCGGAATGAGGAAGGTCTTTCGTTCTCTCCACATCAAATAATTATGAGGAAGGTCTCCGGAATAATAATTAAACAGACTCAATAATAATGTTAGGGCAAGGTCGATAGTTCAAAGTCGATGTAAAAGGAAAGGAGAAGGTTGAGGGTTCAAAATTCTACCCATCTAAGTCGAATTTTCAACCCTCGACTTATTTTAAAAAAAACAACAATATTTTTACAAATAGTTTGAAAACAACAATATTTTCTTAAATAGTTTATAAAAGGATAATATTCTTTTAATTTTCCTAATTTAGTCCATAGACTTTACCATATAATAATCTAATCCTTATACTTTTAAATTTATAACGATTTAGTCTCTATTGTAAAAACTAATGTTATAGTTTAATGAGATCCCATTCATAAATAAATAATAAATTAATTAGAGACTTAATATTTTCACAAATTACAAAATTTATATTATAAAATAGTTATAAACTATAGTTGAGAGACTAAATTGTTACTTTTACAAAAGTTTAGAAATAAAAAATATTAAAAAATATGCAGTATAGTTTTTGCAGTTTCTCTCTTACATCTAATCGTACAAAATTATTAGGTATATTTGGGATGGTCTCGTCCAATAATTTTCTAACAAAAGAGTGGAGGGAAGAGGAGTACCTTAGAGAGAGTTGATGTTTGAAAGGAAAGTTGTAAGTGATACGCCAACGAACAGATTGAGTGAGAATCCAATACAGACCAAACAGAATCTCAGATATAAACATCCCGATCCAAGCCCACCGTGCAGGTTCGCCGGCGGCCGGCATCACGGCGGCTCTGTAAGCCCAAATCAGAGAAATTGCAGCCATGACCGTCGCCGCAAAAGCTCTGTGGGCTCCTTTGTATCGGCCTTCTCTGATCTCGAACAAGGAATACGACGTCGTTTCTCCATGCTCGTTTCTCATCTCTTTTTGCTTTCTTCTTTCTCTCTCTATCTCTTAGAATGAATAAATGAGTTTCATGGGTTTTTGAGTTTTATTTGATTTGTTTTTATGTGAAAGGAACTTAGTGGAAGTGAAACGACGTTATCTTTTCTAGATTTTGTCGTTTCCATTCCCATTCCCTACCCTACTTTCAAATCTCCATATGAAATGTCGACCATTTCTAATAATTAATAATAATTCAGGACACTTTTATCTATTTATAATGAAAATTGGCGTAATCAAATTTCATTAATACATCAATCATATTAGGTCTCAATAATAAATATAATTATATCGTTTTTTATCATATTTATTTAAAATGATAAATTTTGTAAAATTTATTATCGTAGTAATTACGGTAACGATAACAATAAATATTATAAAATTCATATTTTTTTTTTTTTTTTTTTTTTTCTGAAACAGTAACAATAATGATAATCATAACCATAACGGTAACGATACGACTTAACGCAATTCAAGTGATCACTTCACACTCGTCATTGGACTCACCTGTCAATACGTATGCAAAACGACAGTAAGCAATAACAAACATTATAGGTGATAGTCCGTTCGATTTTGTCAATTTTGAGGTCAACCAAGAACCAACCTAAACCAATCGATTTTACGAAGAAAAGATCCAAATTAATGTCCAATAAAAAACAAAACTATTGGATTGATTTTATTTGGATTGGTTCATTATTGGTTTGGTTCTCAATTTTTTACATTTTCCTTTTTTCTTTCAATTTTTGTTTTTATTACCACTTTATTTTGAATGGGTCCTTTTTGCTAATTTAAAATTAAAATTGGGTCCTTTTTTCATAAATTGAAAGTTGACATTTTTTTGGCACTTTTCTAAATAAAAAAACATACAAGCTCCATAATAATTGGATTTTTTTTCCCCTAAACAACAAATATACATACATCATAATAATTAAAATAATAAAATATTATTTATTTTTAAGGGTATATATATACCATTAAATCTATTTGGTTTTGATTGGTTTTTCTAATAAAAAGTTGATCGGAAGCAATACCTTTTGGTTTTGTCCAAATACAAATCAAGATGTCCAACTTTATACTAAAAAATCGAACCAAACCATTGGATCGGTTTGGATTGGTTTAGTTTTTCTATTTTTCGATTTTTTGTTGCACTCCTAACAAACATTGAAAAAAATAGGTCCCACTTTCCAAACTATCTTTCGTTTATTGCGATAGTGTCATTCATTAACATGTTAAATTATGAATAAAAGTAGTATTACTAGAAATTTAGTTAAAATATTATTTTGATTCTTATACTTTTTGTCGACTTTCAAAATATTCCTTTTTATCTTTATACTTTTCATATTGATTAATTTTGGTTCTTGTAATTTTAAAAAGTGACTATTTTCGCCCCTTAATTGAAATAAATATGAAACTAAAGAGTGAGTAAAAAAATAAAAATGTAAAGAGACTAAATTTCAATAATTGCATTAATACTTTTAATCATTTTAAAAAAATAAAGGAGGTTACCAATTTCTTTTGAAGTTATATTGAGCGGAAAAAGAACCAAATTGATACTCTCATTTTTGCTACCATTTCTCAATTTTCTTAGCAACCAAACAAGTTCTAAAACTTTAAATTAAATTGTAAAATCCCTCACAATCTCAGAAAGCTTCGAAATCAAAATTTAAAAAAGGACCTTTAAAAAAACTATTTTATTCGATCATGCACAACTTTCTTAGCTAATCATAACAATAAATTAATTTGAACCGTAAAAATGATAAAAAGGAAAAAAAAATGGTCTTTCAATAACCCTACAAATAAGACAGTATTGATGATGATAATGAAAATAGAGAAGGATTTGACCATAGATCAAAATAAAGGAGAGAGAGTAAGTGGAAGATAGAGGTGAAATGAAACGTCGATAATCATTTTTCTTCTATGTACTAATGGTAAGTGTTCTTTTCGATTTTTATTTTCAACGATTTAAGAATATTAATGTCAACTTTTAAAAGGTGTTAATGATCTTCATTTATATAGAACAGAACGGTAAGAGTTTTTTTTTTTTTTTTTTTGTTTTTTTAACAAGAAGTATGAGGACAAATTTTGAAAGTTTTAAGAATATTTTGAAAAATAAACAAATCTAATAGTTATCATTAAAAATTACGATTTTTTAGTTTTTTTTTTTTTAGTTAAAGAGTACTAATGAAACTTTTGAAAGTTTGAAATTATTTTAAAAGCAAAGTACAAAATTTGAAGGTATTTTTAATTATTTAACAAAATAATAATAATAACAACAACAATTACTAAAGCAATTGTTCGAAGGATTTTTGAAAAAAATTAATTCGTTAAATTTGAATCTTGTATTTGTATTAGTTTTAATATAGTGAGTATAATCTCTAATATTTAATCTTTGGATGCTTTCTCTTGAAAAATAAACTTTAATTCTTAAGTTTGTGTATTTTATTGGTTGATTGGTCTTTGGGCTTGATGATCTTCTCAATGATCGACCTTTGGAGTTGTTGATCTTTTTTTATTAGTTTGAATCGGCCTATGACTTTGTTTATTGACTTTTTTGGTTTCTGGCTTATTGATTGTTTTGGATCAATATTTGGAGCTTCAATCTTCTAATCCTTAAGCTGGAGAGCTTGAGAGCTTCGGTCTTTATAATTTGAGAGCTTTTGAGTTTCAATCTTCAAAGCTTGAGAGAAGTTAAATACTTAAGATCTTTAAAGTTGGGGAAGAGTTATATTCTTCAGATCTTCAAACAGCTTCAATCTTTAAAACTTCAAATATTCAGAGAATTTTGGCCTTCGGTTCTTTCAACCTTCCAAAATGAATGGGTAAAATTTCTATTTATAGAGTTTCCATAGACCTTACGTGGACTTAGGCCCAGTTGCTCTTCTTTGGCCAGATCACAGTGAGCTTGAATTGTGTTGAATTTTCGACCCAACCGATTTTAATTATTTTGTCTGATCCAATTTATAATTTTCACAATGAGTTTGAACTTTCATTGTGATGATGTGGCAACTTATGATTAGTCGAAATTTCTCATTCAACATCATTCAATGGAATTAACTCGCCCTATTATGAATCGGTGCAATCAATTCATTTAAATTAACTAATTTCTCTAAACTAAGTTAGAAAATAGTTTAGGAATTTGCCCAAACAAATCTTATAAAATTATTAGGTTTTGTTTGATGATCATTTGATTTTCCTTTTTACTTTTGAAAACTAAGATTATAAATACTACTACTACAATTCTACTTATAAATTATTTGTTTTGTTGTTCATTTTCTACAAATGTTTTAAAAAACCAAGTTAAAACTTAAAAACTAAAAAAGAAAAATAGTTTTCAAAAACTTATTTTTGTTTTTAGAATTTGGTTAATAATTCAAGTGCTTTTTCAAGAAACGTGAAAATTATAGTAGGAAATTATAGAAAACAACATGCATAAATTTCAAAATAGAAAACAAAAATGTTATCAAACATGATAGTGATTGAGATGTTTAACCTAGATTAAATCTAAAAGAACGGTAATATTGAGACTCGTCGACTTTTCATTTGACGTTCTAACAATTTTTTTACTCTAATAGCGGTTTTGAAACATTTATGAAAGACGAAGGATACAATCGTTAACTTTCAAAAGAATAGGAAGATTACATTTGTCTTCATTGCATTTCAACCTTTAAGGGGTATTGTTGTAATTTGACAGCATAAATTGGGATCCACACGTTTAACCAAAGCAACCGCATAGAAGGAGACTTTCACCATTTAGATAAATCCCTACTCTATATCATGACGTAACATGCCACTTAAATAATTGCAAACATAAAAAGTTTATATACCAATAGGCTATTTTCGTCATTATATTTTTAAAATTTTAATTTTGACGACATACTTTTTAAAAAATAATCATTTTCATCTATATTTATAAAATTTTAATATTTTTAATATTAAAATTATAAAATATATAAACTTTTTTAACTGACTTTAATTTTTAGTACAAGAATTACAGAAATTGTGAATCAAAATCTTCAAACGTCAAGAAAAAGAATGCAAATCAATTACCTTAAATTAATTAAAGCTCGCTTTTAATCCTTCAATAAATATATGCACATCCAATTAAGAATATTAATAACTCCAATTAAATTGGAACTTTGATTCTTTCATTTTTCTTATTTAAACTCAATAGGTGAATTAAAAAAGTAATGGAAGAGGTTGAATGTTTACTCTACCCTATGGAATTAATAATAACTACGTTTGAACTTTATACATTACATTTTTTTTTAGTGTACTTGAGGTGGGGCTCGAGTTATAAACTTCATGATTTCTAGTACATTTGTATGTTAATTGAGTTATACTCGACTTAGTACTTATAAATTAAAATTAAATAATGATAAGTTTAACTTATATGATTATATAATACAATTTTAACATTGTATAATTCAATAAAAGCAAAGATCTTTAAATTGTATTATTTTTATAATAATATGAGTTAGAGTAGCATACTCATACATTGATCTATGCATAGATCTTGTAACGAATTGTGTCTCTTTTGGTTTTTTTTTCTTTTATGGGTGCTTTCTTTAAGAACTTGATTCGGTATTTTTGATAGAGAGAAAAATCTAGTTAATGAGCCAAAGAGATTATCAATCCCTAAAGTTTTATCTTTTTATAATTTACATTACATGATAGTGTTCAATCGGTGAAATTACATTTTACTTAATTAGTCCAGTAAAATAATGAACCTAAATATTAAAGAGAATATTGTAACAAAAGTAAGTTTTGCTCAACGGTAATTGACATGACATTTTTTTTAAAGAGGTTGAAGATTTGATCTCATCTCTATAGTTGTTATACTAAAAGAAATAATAATCTAAATATCCAAATTAAAGATAATTTGAAATTTAAATTAAAATATAACACGTATTTTAAAAAAAAAATGTCAATTATCGTTTAACTAAACTTAGTTTATCATCTCAAAATGATTAGATTTTATGCTTTTTGATACATTTTAAATTTAGTCCAACGAACAGATTGAGTGAGAATCCAATACGGACCAAACAGAATCTCAAATATCAACATTCCGATCCAAGCCCACCGCCCACGTTCGCCGGCGGCCGGCATCACGACGACTCTGTAAGCTCAAATCAGAGAAATTGCAGCCATGACCGTCGCCGCTAAAGCTCTGTAAGCTCCTCCGTATCGGCCTTCGCTGGTCTTGGGACAATGAATACGACGTCGTTTCTCCATGCCCGTTTCTTATCTTTTTTTGCTTTCTTCTTTCACCCTCTCTCAGAATGAATAAATTCGTTTATGGGTTTTGAATTTTGTTTGATTTCGTTGTATGTGGAAGGAATTTTATTTGATTTCGTTTTATTTCATTTCAGGATTTTGGGGTTTCCATTCCCAAATTCCAACCCAACTTTCAAATCTCGATGTGAAAATGTTAATAATTAATAATAATTTAATTTATCCTTTATTACCAATATTAAATTATGTTTAAAAGTAGTATTACTATATATATATATATATATAAATTTATATTCTCATATTTTATGTAGAGGTAAACATGATGGACTGAAAAGTAGAGTCGGTCTACCAAAACCAACCGAATCCTAACCGATCGATGAAAGAAGAGGAGAGACTCGGTTGGCGTTGGGTTGGAAAAAATCCAAAACGATACTTTTTTTTTTAAGAATTAAATCGACCAAAACTGAACGACCAAACGAGGAACAGTTTGCACTCCTTGACGGTCGGGTTCAGTTTAAATATTTACTAAACCAATCATAGTCGGATTGGTGGCAGTTTGGTAGGAAAATGGACTTCGAATAACCACTCTACACCCCTATTTTTGTTGACTTTCAAAATATTTATTTTTATCTCTATATTTTTAATTGGTTTATTTTAATTTCCTATACTTTCAAATTTTTCATTCTCTTCCTTATATACATTCAGTTTTGATTCATTTTTCATTGTTGTACTTTAAAAAAGTGACTTTCAAAATAGTCACATTTTAAGAGTACAACGACTAAATTTCAATTGTTGCACTGATGCTCTTGACCTTTTTTTAGATTGAAGGATGTCATTAATTTCTTTGAAGTTATATTGAGTGAGGAAAGAACCAATTTGATATTCTTATTTTTGCTAACATTTGTCCAATTCTTACCTCAATTTTCTTGGTAACCAAACATTTTCTTGGTAACCAAACAATATAAAATAAAAAACTTTAAGTTAAATAATAAAATCTCCAACAATCTCAAAAAATTTTAGAATCAAAATCTTTCACTTAAAAAGCCGAGCAACACAATGAGTTGCAAAACTAAAAAAGGACCTTCAAAAGAAATGGATAACCTTCTTAATTAATCATAGTAATAAACTAATTTGAACGGCAAAAATGATCAACTAAGTCTTCATGCCTACAACTAAGATAATATTGATGAAGAGAGTGAAAATAGAGAAGGATTAGTAGACAATAGATTAAAATACAAGAGAGAGAGTAAATAGAATATAGAGGTGAACTAAAATCTAGATAAACCATTTTCTTATCTGTATTAATTGTGAGAGCTTTTTTCAACTTTTATTTTCAACGATTAAGAATATCAATGCAAACTTTTAAAAGTTTAGAGGTAATTTTGTAATAAAAAACGATTTTTTCTTTAGTTTTTATTTTCTTTTTAAAAAAAGTTTGAGAACAACTTTGAAACTTCGAGAATATTTTAAAGAAAAAATTTAATAGTTATCAACAAAAATTATAGTATGGGTATTTTTTAATTTTTTAATATATTTTTTTAAGTTCAAGAGTATTAATGAAATTTCAAAAGTTCAAAATTATTTTTAAAGCGAATGACAAATTTAAATATTTTCTATAATAATAATAGAAACAAGTACTAAAGCACTCATTTAACTTGCCCGGTTATAAATTGATGCAATCAATACATCTAAATTAACCAATTTCTCTAAATTAAGGGTCTGTTTGGATTTTCTAGAAAAAAATATTTTTCAAAAAAATCATTTTTATTTAAACACTTTTGATTAAAAAAAAGTGTTTAAAATACATTTTAAATTTATTTCAAAAGTTATTTTGGATAGTTGCCACTCAAATTTGTTCCAAAATGATTTTTTTAATATAAAATTAAACATTTAAAAACATATTCCAAACACACCATAAGTGAAAATTGGATTTTTTTTAAAAATAATGTTATTTTAATAAATAATGATAAAAATAAGGTTGGGGAAAATATTTTAAAAAATAGGTGTTTTGGGAAAGTATTGACAGATTTAGGGTAGTTGAATCGTGTACTTGGTACACGATTTTCATGTGACATACTCGTGTACCGGGTACATGAGTACCATTTAATCTAGTACAATGGTCGTGGTCAACTGACTGGTTGACCGGTCAGTGAACTCATGTACCCGGTACACGATTCGCTTATAATTTTTTTTTAAAGTTAATTGTTAAACTTAACTTAATTCCTTCATTATTGCTTATAATTTTTTTTAATTGTTAAACTTAATTATTAAACTTAGTTCTTTCATTATTAAACTTAATTATATATTTAATCTACAATGAAAACATCTTGCACTCATATTTTAAAAAAAAAATCATGATATTAAAGAATATTTACAATTAGTTCTTTTGATATTTCCAATTTGAAAATGATACAATGTGAGATTTAAAAACGACCCCCTCGGCCCTTACTCCTCATGGGGGTTGTCTTCGTGTTCCTCTAAATTAGATTCACCCCATTGTCGCTGTCGTCTACGACGAATACGTCTTCGATCGGTGTCAGCAACATTGAGTCGTCTTGTTTGTTGAATAATACTTTCTACGTTGATCAATGTTTGCTGACACATTAAACCCAATTCTGGTAGGTTGTTCTGCACTGAATATTGTTGAACATCGCCGATAAAATTATTCTATAGAATAAAAAAATATTAAACAATATTTTTATTATATATATGAAAAGTGTCTGATTTTAAATATCTTACCATGCAATAATAGTAAGCACCGTCTGGTGAGATAAATCGCCTTGTGATCGAATTGTACCAGGGAAAGTAGTCGTCTGATACAGCTGGCCCATCTGTTAATTCTCCTTGTGCACAACGATCACGTCGTCCATGCCAGTAGGATAAATACTCCGCATGGATTCGATGTCAGTCTTGGTCGTGCTTACCTCTTAAATCGATCTGGTGTAGTTCTGGGAGTGTATAGAACAATGAAGGTATCGTTTGTCGCATACCGAACTGTCTCAACACACGATCTGGATGATGCCACTCTACTATATGGAAGCATATAAGAGGGCTAACAGTCAACCAGATGTCTTCACCATCACGACAATAATCAGGTAAGGATGACCAAATCTGTGAGTATGGCATCCAAATAACCTGAAAAAAAAAATAATAATAAGTACACATATAAAATTTTTTAAATATTCATTTATATACATATTTACTACCTGATTGGGCGTCATCATGTCAAATATTTTTCTATACACAAGCAACATATTTGCTAAATGTTCAAAGGCAGCTAATACACCACTCTATCTAAAATTATAAAAAATACAATTAATTTATATTCTTACATAAAATGGTAACGAAATAAATATATAAATAAAATAATACCTGGCACTAAGTGGCCGATGATTTGGGGCCTGTAGTTGGACTTATGGCAATTTGAAATCGATTATAAGCCCACACTTGTAATAGTATCAGTGGCCCCGTTATTTCCAACGCTTGTGCATTGGAAGCCCGATAAAGTTCTCTGTACAACCATGCAAGACATGCACCACCCCACGAGTACGTACCAGCATGCTCAAAATTAGACAATAATGGGAGGAACATGAGATGCACTAGAGTTTTGACTTGTAGGCAAATAAAAATCCTCCAATAAGCTGCAGGATGTATGCTCGTGCGAACCTACGTACGCTGATGTCTTCGACATCGGGAGGTAATTTAGGAAACTGGGACGCCAACCAAGGGATACTCAATCTTGATCCCTTCAGATCCTCTGGTAAAACGCCTAAAGCTCTTCACAGACGTTCTTTCAGTCATACTGTAGTGAGCCTATCAGTGGTTTCCCGTCCATTCTTAACCCAAATTGTACGGCAACATCCTGCAGCGTAATAGTGCATTCCCCACAGGGCAGGTGAAATGTCTGGGTTTCTGGTCTCCAGCGCTCAACTAGAGCAGTAATCAGGTGCCAATCAAGCTGGATGAAACAATTCTGTGCAACCCCAAGAAAACCCGCCTAAAAACGTTCTTCCAGTCATACTGTAGTGAGCCTGTCAGTGGTTGCCCGTCCACTCTTAACCCAAATTGTACGGCAACATCCTGTAGCGTAATAGTGCATTCCCCACAGGGTAGGTGAAATGTGTGGGTCTCTGGTCTCCAGAGCTCAACTAGAGCAGTAATCAGATGCCAATCAAGCTGGATAAACCAATCTGTGCAACCCCAAGAAAACCCGCCTCCTGAACGTATGGAATGATGCGATGATCAAATGGGATAGTACTCTGCAGTTGCCTCCCTCCTCCGACAACTCAACACTATAGTGGATGAACTATCCCATACTGTCTGTGAATGATGCGTGTTTTGTTGGTACAATTGGACAGGATTAGAAGACCAGGCTCCATTATCTAAAAAGTTCAAATTATATTACATAATAGAATCGATAACATAAAAGATACATAAAAAGTACATAAGAAAATACAATTACATAAAATAAGTTTATTAAATAAATTCATTATATAAATACTAGGTTCATTACTAAATCATTTTCAGGTTCAAAAGAATTACTAAATCTTCAGGACGCATCAAACATATTTATTATGTTTTTTTTCAACTGTTATAGTTGACAAAAAATATGTTAATTTCTCCTAGATAAATTTATTGATAGGGATACCGGCCGATATATCAAAAAGTTTCCATTTCTCTGTGTT